>NC_079334.1:45653690-45663690 GCF_029582105.1 Oenanthe melanoleuca
TATTTTTGAACTTTTTACTTTACTCACAACTAACTTCTTCAATAGTGAGAATATTGTAAATAGTAAAACGATGTCAGTTGGAATAGATGATTTTTTTAACCATGAAAATTTTTTTTTTCTCGTTAAAAATGCTGATTTTGATCACTGATGCAGATGATAATCCTTTCTGATTAATCTATGTCCTGTAATTTACAACTGGAAGCTCTGTTTTTCTGAAAGAACTTCCAGCACAAGGTGTTTGGGCACATTTCACATTTTTACAGGGAAAACTTATTTGAGCAGTTATTTATTTTACATCTAATAATACAAATACTTTATTTTACAGCATTACAATGGTGTTTGACCTAATTAGTGTTTTAAACATATTAAGAAATTATGCAGTGGCTTGTCTCTGCTTATCTCAAGCTTTGAAAGCTTTTTTAGACAAAGTAAAAACAAAGAAACCAAAACACCTTTACAAACGTTCTCTTAGCTTTCCAAATTTTTTGTTCTCACACATTCGCCTATGTCCTTAATATTTGGCATTTTGATTTATTAAGCAATCTTAAGTATTAAAGGCTTTTAGCGTACTCCAGCGCAAGACTTCAGATGCATTGTGCCTTGTGTCAATGATGAATTAATTCCAGCAGAGCACAAAAGTTACTATTATTTAAGCCTAGCTCCTCACCTCTGCTTTTACATCTCAGTCCAGGGTTGCCTCTTACGGAGGGAAGCCAGGCAAAGGCGGGTGTGTCACGTCTGTGGATGACCCAGCGTGAGCACCCTACGGCCGGGGCAGGGCAGCGGGCCCGGTGCGGGGCTCCGAGGGCGGGCAGGGCAGCGGGCCCGGTGCGGGGCTCCGAGGGCGGGCAGGGCAGCGGGCCCGGTGCGGGGCTCCGAGGGCTGAGGGCGGGCAGGGCAGCGGGCCCGGTGCAGGAATCCGAGGGCGGGCAGGGCAGCGGGCCCGGTGCGGGGCTCCGAGGGCGGGCAGGGCAGCGGGCCCGGTGCCGCTCGGCGTGCGGCCCCGCGGGGCTGGCAGCGCGGGCGCGCCTCGCGTGAGCGGCACGTGCGGGGCACGCCGAGGCCGAGGCGCCCCCTGGCGGCCGCGCGGGCGCCGCTCCCTCAGCTGCCCCGGGCCTGGGCCGAGCTTAGGCCGAGTTTAGGCCGAGCTTAGGCCGCACCGCCCGGGCCAGGCCGCGCTTGCGCCGGGCCGGGCACCACAGACCCCGCGAGCCGGGCATGACACACACCCTGTCATAAACCGAGGAGGTTTCATTGCGGCACGGCGCGCTATCCTGCTATTTGTACAAATAAAAGACCCCGTCTTGGTGCAAAATAAACACAAAAGCACTGTTGTGACTATAACAGGGAGTCATATACTAATTTATATAATAAGTGGTTGTGCACGCTTTATTCAAGATTATGGCTGCAAGAAATGGCATGAATTGCTGGGTGTGTTTAATGCTGGATTATAGCAATTTGAAACATGTCAAACACATGGCTAATGCCTCATGCTTCACTCATTCTTGCGTAAACCTGCATAGCCACCATCCATTATACCCTTGGTAACAACACAATTCTGCAAGTAAATATTGTTACACTAAGTAACCTTTCAATTCAAGTTGTTTAGGAAGAGAAAATGCAATCTTGTGCAGTCAGTTCCAGTGTCAGTTTAATGTTTCAAAAGGGAAGTGGTGTAGAGAATAAGTATCTGTACAGTGACTTGCTGGCTTAAAACACACGCGCGTGCACGTGCGGGCACACGGGCGCATAGAGAGCGTCCAGTTCGCTGCAGGGGAGGAAAGTAAAACTCTACCTTCTAACTCAACAAGGTGGAGTATTTCTTTTTTTGGTATGGGTGAGAGCTTGGCTACGCTGGCAGGATTAGGTATTCAACCTGCAGTGCAACCACGCTCTAAAACTACAATTCTACAATTTCACTCCCTCTTGCAGACAGCAGCAAGTATTTTCCCCATACCTTTGTTTAAAATACCGGGTAGCAAAGCTTATATCCCACCTTTGGCCCCGAGAGTTACAGAATCACAGCAGAAGTAGGTGCTGGTGAGTGTCTGTGAATGTGGGTGCGTGTGTGCCTGTGTAGGCATGCTCATGACTGACAGTGAGTGTGACAGCAAGAGAAAAGAGAAGGATTAGAAAGTATGAATGTGTATAAATGCATGTAAACAGGGACTGGTATATTTTTTCTTGTCCTGTTTAAATTACCAAACTTGCAGCCTTAGTATCTGGCTGATACCCGTCTATTTCCTTCATGTTTATTTATGTTTATTTTGGTAACAATCTGCACTACTGTTGTAAAAACAAGAAAAAAAAGTGCAGTAGTTTGCTCAGTGAGATGTTGCAGGTTCAAATTATTTTGCTACCAATAACTCAAGTTACTGATTCATAGATCAGAAATGACCCTTGTTTAGATGTTTTCAGTGCTTTAGTGTGTGGGGATTTAGAGTTGATAGTACATTCACACTCGAGTGCGTAGACTTACGTATATATGCATGTCTATGCAAGAGAAAAGAAGGGAAAAGAAAATGATTGTATGCTCTTGCTTTCTCCAGCAGCCCTTTTCCAGTTGCCGACAGTGAGGAGGGGGCTGGGGAGAACCAACACAGTGCGTTACTCTAGCCAAAGTTTTAGTGTTGTTTTTTAAAATACCATTTTAAAACGAGAGAAACACCCCCCCACACTTCATTTTTAACATAAAATTGTAGGGTCTCTTTTTTCTTCATAAAAATACTTCAGTGTTTCTTCACTGAAAATAAATTGTCCTTCCTAGTATTGTTACTCTGTAGTTTCATTCTGTCTGTACCCAGCTGTTGTGTCGGATTTGTTGTTTTCTATTGCCAGAGTAGTGTTACTGGTCAGGTTACGCTAAAGCCGATTCTGCTGGCTCACAGGCACTTTAACTGTAGAGCCTGAACTACACTCTGGGGCTTTGCAAGGGTACAAAATCCACAAGACATAAAACCCTTTGGTTAATATGACCTGGAAGACATTTAACCCTTCTTTGTTAATTGTAATGAAACAGTCAGAGAGATGTAAAAACAGGAGGGATGATGTATTTATTTATTGCGTTTCTGGGTGTTTTGTAATGTTTTGATTATCTAACATTTACACCCCTTTGCCCTTTTAATGTGCCTGGCTAAATGTACCACTGTTATTGTCTAACGTTTGAATTTGTAAAAGATGAACCTGTCTGTTGGTTAAATCTTTGTTTGACTAAAAGGGGATTAACATTTGAATTTCCCAAATTTCCAAATCCTTGTAACGATACAGCTGATGAAGTTTTAAATAAATTTCCTCTCTGATATACATGTCCTTTTATTGAAAGTAAATATTGTAAAAATCAGAAAGGGCTGTCTGCTTCCACAGTTGTGGCATATCCACATTAGAATTTTCATATAACTACTAAGGGCAATCAGACCCTTTTCTCTGAATATTTTAAACATTGTACATGTAAAATTTATGCCTAATTTGAATACTTATTAGCTGCCTAATCTCAGAAAAGAGTATTAGCTTTGTTTTTGCCTTGTAGAATTCATCACTGCTTGTATCACATTTTCCATTTCTATTATTTTTCTTCGCTGATGTTCATAAGTGTTTTAGAAGGACTGTTTCTTCATAAACACATCTGGTGCTGCTGTTGTTTACTGGGCTGTAACAGCTGCCCTCCTTTATGTTAACTGTGTTTGTGTTTAGGTTTTTTGCATCCTGTTTATTTCAGACCAGACAATCCTTAAATAACTCATCTTTTGCTATTTTAACATTTTTTCACACAATATAGACTTTTGCTATATCTTGTAGCAGCTTGTTTGTGGTGATTCATTCTGCCTTTTAATTAATATCCCATGCACATAGTTGAAGTTGTAATGATTCTTTTCCTGCTTTTCTTTTTTTTTTTAATTTTATTTTTTTTAAAGGAAAGGCAGTTGCTCATACTTTGCAAAGAACAAAATAACTAAGTTAAATAATTAGCTATGCAGCAAGCTTTGTCTCCTTTCCTGAGTTTGCTTATATCCCTCTCCCTTCAGAGGTGTTTTTTAAAATCAGAGCTCAGCCAGGTTGTTGTGAGGACTCTTGTCAGTAGGTCGGGAGTGAGGATGAAGGAAGGGAGCTCCATTCTGACCCTGCAAGAGCAGGAGAGGACTTTGGTGGCTCTGAGAAGAGACGCTGACCTTTCCATATTACTGATACAAAATGCGCCTTGAAATTCTGGTTTGTAAGGGCACGTTGGTTCTTTATTTACTGCAAAGATTTCAACTGATCTTGGCAGGACATCTCATTGCTATCCTGAAAGTACAGTATATTTATGCAGTGAAAATGATAAAACATTTATTACTGTAGAGAAGGTAATATGCATAATTTATGCTGTTTTTAGCACAATCATTAGTGATATTCTTGATAGATTTTATTTCCAGCTTTCATATCTAATACATGCCTGGAAAATTAATTTTATATCTTTCATTTATTTGCCTATGTTAAAATTGAGTTTTAAGTCATCTTCAAGTGAACAGTTTGATTGCTGCTCATGCATAAGCTTAATTACTTCCCAGGAAGGACAGTATTAAATGTTTTAAATGTCAGAAAAATAAATGAATATCAGGCGTTTGATTAAAAAAATAGGCAATATCTGACGTGTTTGCAGCAGGAGCTTTTTCTTAAAATGCCTCCGAGGCAAAATTTTATTTAGTCACAAAAAAGGAGAAGCCCATTATACTATTTATCATTGGTTGATACCATATGATTTGTAACACCCTTACAAAATTTTAATTTTGTATGATTAGCTGTGCATCATTAAACAACAGCCTTGCATAAGATATGCTGTAAAATTCTGACAGAATCAAGATAGTGAATATTTTAAATAAGGCTGTATAGTCATCCATGGTTGTCAAAGCTAGATAATAGGAAATATAGAGCAGTGTGTGAAATCGTGCCTTCACTTAAACTGGTTTTATAGGTAGACTTTAAAACGTAGTCGTTCATAAATGCTATTGACCATGCTGCGTGCATGGTGTGTTATTTTGGCCGTTAAATGTAAGCACACAAAGCTTGCTTATAGAAATCATAATTCCAGCGATTAGCAGCTGTATGAAAGCAGAGTTTGCATTGCATTTCTTGGTAAACGGCTCTGCGAGGCTTTTTTCTTCTTCTAAAGATGCTGTCTGTGTAATTGGCAGAGAGGGACATCTTGATAATGGAAGTGTGAAGGTGTAACGCGTGTGTTAATTGATACTTCTTAATCACTTTTAGGTATTAAGTCATGATGCAGGAATCTGCGACAGAGACAATAAGCAACAGTTCAATGAATCAAAATGGAATGAGCACTCTAAGCAGCCAATTAGATGCTGGCAGCAGAGATGGAAGATCAAGTGGTGACACGAGCACTGAAGTAAGCACAGTAGAACTGCTGCATCTGCAACAACAGCAGGTAAGTTTGTTTTGTTTCCTGTTTGTTTTTAAACAAATAAAGGGCTGTTTTCAGAGGGGCACCTTTTTGGAGACCCTCGGTGTGTGCTGAATGTGGAGTGTCGTGGAAGTGAAGAGCGTGGGGCATTATTTGTTGTTGTTTTAGTGCACGATAATGCTGGAACGGAAGGATCCCGTTCTTGTGGCAGCAATATCTCGCTGCTGTGGCTGCATGCCACCAGGCTTGCCTGGTGATTAAAACCCCGCTGCGTATTTATGAAAGTTGTGCCGAAGCCTTGCAGAGCATGTTTTCAGGAGCTGTTAGTTTACTGTGCGGTTCGGGCGGGCAGGACATGGTGCGGGGTTTTCCACCAGAGGGCCACATTAGTTGAGACTTTGCTTCGCTTGCAGTGAATTGTGCCAAAGTCGGAGCTGGGCAGTGAAGGGACCCCAGTGAAGGGACCAGAGTGACTTTTCTCAGTAAAGATACTGTGCTGTCATAGGTGTAATTAGAAAATGTTGGTTAGTTGAAAAGCTCTGAAATAAAAAAGGCAGTGTTCCTATCTGAGTGCGCTTGCGTGTGTGAGTTGTAATATGGATGTGTAATTTTGAAAACACGGGAAGGGAGAACAAGCAGCTTTTCTGCAGGTCTGTTTTCATTCTCATTTTGAAAACATATTTTTTAAGTTTGTCTGTTTGTGCTCACAAGTTAATGGAGAGCTGCTGTTATGTTTAAAAATGTAAAATTCTACTGTCCTCTGGCTGCTGACACCACCTAATTACAAGATGCAATCCATTAATTTTTGTCACTGTAAGATTTCTCTTCCTTTTACAACCTGAACAAACAAAACTCCTATTTTGTCTGCTAAGGAGCTGCCTCTCCATCAGGGAACACAGACTGTGTCATTCACTGCATTATGCAGTGAAGCCCAAACTGTTTGGTAAACAATCTGATTTTGGGGTCTGATTCTGCAGAGTGCTCAGTACCTTCTTCAAACTCCTGAAAGTCTTCGCTCCCTCATCCTTTCATTTGCTGAGCCCACTCAGCACCGTTGGAGTTCAAACCCTTAATTTTAAGTGCTGAGGTTTTTCATTACAATGTCAGGTAATATATTAATGGAAGGAAAGTTGTCTTCAGTTAGGTAAAATATGATAAAAGCGCTGTTTTATAGAAACATGTTTTAACATGATAGATACATTGCATGTGCACAGGCCTCTGAAATAACAGGTCATAATAGCTCTTAAAATTGAATAATTTTTAGTGCTGAATTAAGCAGTGTACACTAGCTACATTTATAGTTAAATATTTTAAATGGTGACAGAAAATGTTGAAGAAGGAAATAGTTGTAGATTGAAATATGAGAAGCTGTTAAGGCTTAAATCCGTGCCTTGTTTCAAATTCAAGTATATTCTGTTTTAACAATTGTGCACTTACAGTATGACAGTCTGAAGAAATACAGGTTTCAGTGTCTTCATTATGTTCTTACCAGGTTTTTACCTCTCTAGATATATGTGATTATATATATACCTTATGTTTTTATGCTCTTTTCATATAAAATTATATGCATACAAGTAAATATAAAAATTTAATATTGTTTTCATTGAAAATCATGCCATCATCTTTATTCAGGTGTTCAGATTATAACAGAATTTTAAAATCTTTGTTGAGAAAGTGTATCAAACTGGTGAATATGTTTAGAAAACGAAATTTAAGGGAAGTAGTTTAAAATACAAAAATGCTAATAGAATAATGTGCCACTTACATGTTTCTCAAAGTAGCAGTCCTAGGCATGTGTAGCCAATTTGTCCATGCAGGCAGAGATTCCAGTAGATAGCATTTGCAAAGACCACAGAGAATTACAGCTGAAGATGAAAATATCCAGTTGAGTACTAATAACAGACAGGTTCTGAGGGGACAGGCTTAGAAGTGACAATCTTTTCTTCAAAACTGTGATTAGATCTTAAATAAGCAGACAGGCAAAGTAAAACCATGGGTACAGTTAATAGGACTCAAGAGGCATTTTATGGTAGGGTCTGCACCATAGGATTTAAATACAACTTGAGTTAGGCATATGAATCCTTCTATAAAATATGTTGATGTGAAACATAAACACAAGTAAACATACAGTAGGATGTCCTTCAGGTAACAGGCATAGCTTTGTACTACTTTTGCTTTTCTCTCTCCTTTTTCTGTTTCTTCCCCTGTTTTTGACCAGATGCCTTTTGGAATATGAATTAAGAGGAAAACGCTGGCTGCTTTTATTATTGTCACTGTATGAACTCTCTAAAATGATATTTGTAGTATGTGACTTGTCTGGAAAACTTTGATACACAGAAAAACAGAGGAAACCCTAAAAATTATTATTAAGATTTTTTTATTGTTTAAATATGTGCAAGATGCACTCATGGTTAAACATTCTGGATTTGGCGTCTCTGAATCATTTAATTTTGAGTCTTCAAATAGACAAATTGAGTTTTTTTTATGGCTTTTTCTAAAGGAAGCAAGTACATGATTTTAATCAAGTACGCTGGTTTTAATAATTTCCTTCAACTGGGCATCTATGTAAAGGGATGCTAATGCTTAAGAATAGGTTTATCAGCTGAGTAAAATCACAAAATAAGTTTTCACTGTGGCATGAATGTTTACTGGGGAAAGTTAAACAAGAAAAAATTTAGGCTATATATAAGACCAACTAGGCTAAGTTAAGTTTTCAGAGTTATATATGTATGGATTTATAGAAAGTAAATAAGATAAAACAGATTTTATTATGTTCTTGTAGGCAGCCATGGAGCTTGGACACTCCTTTTATTTTCTTGATGAACTATGTTGTTGTGGTCTTTGTATAGAAATGAGAAGTTCGACTTAAATTGGGGAGTTTTTCCTTATCCATGTATCAAGAGAGAATGACAGTATTCTATAATATATTGTAATGTATACTTGGTGAGAAATGGATTGGGTGCTGTCACAAGTCATCAGGTCGGCTTTGAAGATGTATGACTAGAATGTAAGCAACTTCTTATCTTGCTGTTGATATTTATAGATTTATAAATATTGCTAAAGTGAATGTAGAATTTTATTTTAAAAATATGATGCAGACTGTAATCTACTAATATTTCTTTCTTCTGCTTTTTTTGGCTTACGGTGAGCATTCAGACACTTCTGAGCTTTTCAATTCTATTTTTTTCCTATGTTAAAATCAGTGTTAGATACTAGAATGTATAATACATTAAAAAAAAAGCATATCCTTGATTAAATACATTGACAGATTATTCTGCATTAGATGTAGAATTTTATTTTTATATTAAGTTTGTAGAATTAATTGTTTGTGTCACTAAGGTCAAAATAGTTGCTAAAAAGCCATGATTGCTTTACAGGGTAGATTTGAGCTTGCATTTTGAGCATTCATTAAGTCAATGCTACCAAGATAATCTTTTTTAAATGTTTTATGGGAATTTATTGCGTAGAAGCTGTTTCCGTTGACCATGTATAATGTTATTTCTTCAAAGCTGTTTTATTTTGTTAATATATCATTACTAGCATTTTATTGGTACAAAATATGAATAGTATTTCCAGAAGTACAAACATGGTGCTAGCATTTAGTTTATCTTAATGATGGAAAAATAGAAGTTTGGCTTTCTTATGTGTTTTTTCCTCATTATTATTTAAAAAGGAGGAGGAAAATTGTAAGGGGGAGTTTGCTTATTATGTGAAGTCTTGAATTAGGTGTTTACAAAACTTATGTTTCTCTATGTCGGACAGTAGTTCTATTTACTAAACCACTAGAAACGCATTTTGGCTCTTTGAAAGAGAAAATAATTTTCTCATCCTGTAGAGGAAGTGTGTGTTAGAAAGTGACATAAAAATATGCAACTGCTACACCTGTAGCAAAAAACTGATGCCATAAAGCATACTGATGATATGTAAGTTAAATAGAAAACTTCTTACTGCATCTGATTGTACTTATTATTACTTAAATTGACCCCAGCATATTACGCAAAAATGCCTCTTCCTACTGATTTAAAACAGAAGTTAAAATTGAGGAAAGGTATGCAGAAGTGTTACAGGCTTAAAAGAGCAAAATTCTATTAGGTTCATTTATAGGACTTTCAGGGCAGGTATTACCAAATCAGCAGATGTTGTGCTAGTGGACAAAAGTATGTTTTCTGAATTCAGGCACATATGTGGTCTAATCTCTAATTTATTATAGAATTAGGAATATCCTAAAATACCAGACTGTAATTTTACCAAAGTCCTGATATGCCCATAGAACTATTTCTTAGTATTAGTCTTAATTTTTTTGATTCCTGCCCTGTGCTTCTGCAAATAGTTTTGTCCCTTGGTGAATAATTGGAGAAGGGCTAAATTCAAGTGCAGGCTGTCTGTCTGCCTACTGACACTACAGCTGGTGTGTGCAGTGTATTTCATTTTCCATGCCTGCCATCCTAATCTTTGATTAAGCCCTTATTGTCTGATTGTCTAAAAAATTTGAGCACATGGCTATTTAATATAACTGCCAGGAGGTGGGTCTCATTGGGACCACGCCTCACTATTTCCACCTGTGAAATGGAATGATATGTATCTGGCTTACATATTTGTTTCTGA
>NC_079334.1:45668690-45698690 GCF_029582105.1 Oenanthe melanoleuca
ATTCTGTACAGTGGGTATCAAACTAATCTACAAAGAAGCAGTCGATTGTACTGAAAATTTAAAATATCCCACAGTTTGCCAGTCAGTCAAAGAAACAAATGCCCTGTACCTCCTCTCCAACACAACTGTGCAAATATTTTAAGATATCAGAATACAATCTGAAGATCCTTTTGAACCTAAGTGTCATTTGTTGGAATTAGATTGGGCAGCTTCTCTTCGTAAGAGAATCTGAATAGGTGGATTTTACATTTCTGAGTGCTCATATTAGGCTTGAAATTACTTTGTAGTCACTTTGCATTACTTTGTGTAGAGTCTTTGCAGTCATAGGGCTGTTTAAGCCTTAACAGAATGTATTATTATTATGATATTGATATGTTATTATTTGTTTACATATTGCCATTTATAATAATTCAAGTTCGATGTTAGATTTAGAGATAAAAGAGAAACTAATATATCCTGTCTTGAAGGGATAGTAGCAATAAAACTTTGCTCAGAGTAGGCTGCTTTAAATAAGAGGCCATGGATGCTTCTAATACTGACCTCTGAATTATTATTTGTTTTGTTGCTGTGAGAATTTCTTTTATATCTGTAAACTGATTTTCTCTTCTTATTCTCAGTGATTTTTTTCCACCTGCTGGCTTTGGCTTTTCCTCCATGGGGTCTCCTTTCTCTCATCCTTGCTGCTTGCTTTGTATCTGTCATTGTTGGCTCTGTTTATCATTGTGCTCCCTTCACCTTTACCATTACTCATCTGTCTACCTCACAAGCTTCTGCTTCTGTGGATTTTTCTCCATCAAGCTTGATTCCTGTGTATACCAATCTTTCCATCTCTAGCAAAGTGAATCTGTCTGTGGCTGTTCTAGTTTTATAAAGGAAATGTTTTGAGTAGATGGATGTTTTGATCTTAGAACAGTGTGTAATTATGTACAAAATACTTGTAAATGCTGTCTTAAGACACAGAATTAGCAGGCAAGTCCCAATCCCATTGAAATTCTTACCAAAAATATTTGTCTAGCCAAGGTGTAGATAACAATTTTGTAGAGACCAAATGTGGCCACTTGTAGCCTGTACTATTAAACTGTGGCCAAGAAACCTGGGGATAGAAGGACTCATGAGTTGCTGCCCACATCCAAGGAGCTCAGCATCATGTCATGTTCCATCGAAATGGATATATGTCTACTCAAAATCAAAGACTGAACATGGCAATATTAAGTCATTTTCAGCAGGAACTTCAACAAAATAGATTGTCCCATGGAAGAATTTCACTTTTAAGACTAAGATGTAGGTTGTGGTGTAAAGCCTGTCTTCTTTGGTTTGCCTAGAAGGGATTCAGTCAAGAAGATGCAACTTCCTTGTGAAGCTGTTTTTTCTCAGCTAACTTTAAACTAGCCTCCCTGTGTGCTCCTTGTGTTGTATCTCCAGTAGAGCACAGTAAAATCTAAACTACCTGAATATTTACCTGCCTTCTTTAACTTTGTATTTTGCCCTGAGCTATGTTTGTCAGTACCAGCAGTATCCACTAACCTAGTTAAAATTTAGCTTAGGTAAGTTTGTCTGCTTGTGCCACAGTCACAGCAATGAGTGCATTATACATGTGTTCCCTTATGTGTGGAGGCTAGAGTTACTATTTTTTTCATTGCATTTTTTGTGAAATTCTCTATATTATGCACCCAGTCAAAATTGTTCAAATCACTAGGTGTTTAGGATGATGTAATGTCAACCTGTCAGTGTGTGGTTTGCAACATGTATGTGTGACATCTGTGCATATGGGTCAGACATAAGTACATGTGATTTTAGAATATGCTACTTTTATAAATCAAGCCCAAAACGTTTAACCTGGTTGATGTTTGTCAAGGTACACAGATCGATTCCAGGAGAATCCATGCATTTTTTTGTTTGTTGCTCTCTGTAGGCTGTATGATCTTTCTATATGCTTATATTCTTAAAGTTCTTGTTAAGGTTCATCAGTTGTTTCTCTCCAAACTGTGCAAGAGTATGACTGTGCTTCAAACTGTCCTGACAGTTTTCACATTTGAAAGTGTTCCACCTGTAAAGTTAATTTGTTATCTAAGAGTGTTCTTTCTTTGAAATTGTTTTATCAAAATGTAAAAAGAATGGAAAGACAGCTCCTCCCTCTATGTCATATATCCAAGTGCCCTATAAATAATAAACTGTTTTGTTTCATTAATCCTTTTAACTATATCCTAAAGTACAGAAAATTTTGCAAAGCTTTCCAGTAAATAAGAAGGCTTTCCTTTCACAAGTTATTTTTCCAGGTGCAGCATCAGTCCATCCTTTGGTGCCCTCCAAACCTGTGCATCCTAGTGTGTTTTGTACTGCACACCTCCAATACGTGTCAGAAACTGTTGGTTATTGCTTCTTTGGTTTTGTTTTTTTTTATCTAAAAGTTGTTTGGGTTTTTTTCAAGTGATTTTATGCTTTCAGATTTCTTCTTTGTTCTTCTATAGATTGTTTTGTAGAAGGCTTTGCTATCAGTTTTCTCAGGAGAAATTGTAAAGAACATCCTATCTTCTCTTTCTCTTAAATCATACAGGCCATAAGGAACCATCCAGCCCCAGACTTCAAGATTTGGATTTGCAAGTAAATAACGTTAGCAATAGAACCTGTGATCTGATATAGACAACATTAATGCAAGCAGAGATCTTGTGCTGGTGGATCTGAGATACAAGATACGCCAAAAATTCTGTTTAAAACTGTCCTGATTTATAAATGGATTGTTTCTAATAGTCCTTTATCTCAGTTAGTCCTCCTTTAGGGTAGTAATGGTCAAAAAGAAAGAAAATGCAGGAAGCAAAATAGAGGGAGCATGAAAGATGTGTCAGGGTTACTATGAAACACTGCCTCATACAAGATGCTGTCTGTCTGATTTATATAGAGAACTTGGTAAAGAAAGGAATAGGAACCCCAGTATACTTGAGTTGTTATTTCTAACACTAAAGAGAAAAACAATTTGAATGTGATTATCTGATGTTCCAATGCAGAGATCTTACAAGTGAGTGTATGTGTTTGTCCTAAATCAGACCATCTCCGAGGTATTTTCAGATATGCAAGAACTAAGACATTATGAAGCAGAAATTCTTTGAAAGAAGGAATGTGTTTGCTTCTTTCATAACAAGAAAGCATCTCTAGTGTCCTGAATGTTCACATTGTTGTTCTGATGTGACAGCAATCATGTTAGGAAATTTTCTTTCCAGTCTGAAATGAAGGATAGATCCTGTGTAAGATTTTCTGCTCTTTACTTTGTTCATAGCCTGGACTTTCAGGAGAGTGACTGGCAATGCTACAGAAGTGAGTGTAGCTTCATCTGTGGAAGTTAATATCGTCTTATTTTGTATCCTTGGAATAACTGATGTGCAGTAAATGACCCATTAATTTAACTGTGTGAGGTTTAGGTATTTTTTTTTAATCATGTCTGAGGTATTTATCAAAAATGCTAAGAAAATGGAAACATTTGTGGATTTAATGGAATTTTAAGAAGCGTACGCAAAAAATAGGTGAAACTTTGTGAAAGTTACTTATGGAATTCAGAAAATATGGCAAATAGGTACAGTTTTTTCATTGGCATCAGGAAGATTGTAGATGTATCTAAATTTTATGCATTAATGAGATACACAAAAAAGACTTTTTTTCTTTTAGAAATGTATTTAATATTAACCTTTATCCTTTCAAAGTTTTAAATGTTTCTTAAAGTTTTAAGATCGTACATTAATTAGAAACATGCTGCCATACTCAGAGATGTCCTTTGAAGTTTCATAGATAGAACAAACCCTGAAATATTACATGAAATCTGTCCTACAGAATATATTCTAAAACATTCACTTAACACAGAAAACAAAAAAAATGGGTAAGTTGATGTATTATCTTATCCCTCTCCACTTGGTATGAATCCTTAAAATTCTATTAAGTCACTCAAACACTGTAAGGTGTGCACTGCATACCTGGTAAATATGAAAATGCAGAGGAAACACATTTATATAAAATGTCCTTATGGCTTTCAGTGGCAATCAATATTAATGTTTCTTAAATTTGTTTTAGTGGGTTAGCATTATGAAAATTCCAGGTTTTAAATTATTTTCTGTAATTCATAGAGAGAGAAAGAATAGCGCTCCTATTAGGTTTATAGAATAGGTATTTGGGAGCAAAAGAGGAGGCAGCAGTGGTCTATTGGAAAGGACTAGGAGCTGTGAATTGTACTGATGCTCAACTTGGCAGAGACCAGAGAAGGAAGATGGATTGTGGAGTGGGATCTGAAGGTTAAGAAGCTCTGGATCCCTTGGAACAGAAGAGACTTGCATTGGGAGCATGCACACTTCTTGTGAGCCTGGCAGCCTTTTGTGGCCTGTGATGTATCCAGGGCCATCGTTCCCACAGATGCTGCTCCGTCTCCCTTCCGTTTCTTGGATCTCCTCCACATTGTATCACATTCTCTCTCAAATTACTCTCCCCACTTCTTTGCAGCCTCCACCCATTCATCTCTCTTGAAACACTGTTTTTACAGCCGCAGCTTCCCCATTTTACAGCCTTCATTCCTGTTGATGCTTGCCTTGTTCTTTTCTCCACCTCTGACCACCGGCACCTTTCTCACTGCAGCTGCTGGGCTCTTCACAGAAGGAGAAAGCATCTTGTTTTCTGGCATGGTATAGATACTGCACTTACAAATTATCTGCAAAAAAATGGTGTTAACATGCCTGCCTTCCCTATTACTCTAAATGAACCTAAAGGGATCAGTTAAATGCCGGAGTCTGAGAACAAAATTATTCTTCCTCAAATTTGATCATAATGCCTAGCCTAAACTCTGTTATTTTTAAACTCCATCTCAATCAACATTAACATCATAAAACATAGTTTAAAAAGCACATTCTGTGCGAGTTCTGTTGCGGTAGAACTCTGAGAAATGCAAGATAAGCAAAGCCAAATTTTGTCAAGTCCAGAAATGTGTACTGAATGCAGAATTTTAATTCGTGTTATTTAAACTCTGTGGTACAGATTATGTGAAGTACTTGCAATAAAAAGGTATGAACAATGCTCCCAGACCTTAAAAATTTAATTGTCAATTTTTTAAGCCTTCAGTTATGTCTGGTGTTGTGAAAAACGAAGGTAATAACATGTTCAAGATAAATACCTTGGCACCATGGATTTGTTTTGTGTTTGGCCAGTAATCTCTAAGATTAGAGTTGGGTAGCTAGTATCAGCTAACACTAAATATTATAACACATTTGGGATTGTGCCATGCAGCAGAAACAGTAGGAGATGCATAGCAGTAGAAACAAGAAAAACATAAATTTACATTGAAAGTGCTTTAGGGAGCAAGCCTACTTAATTGAAGAGGACATAAGCACATGTTTAGCTGCTGTGTTTAATAGACAATGTGTAATACATTCCTAAAAATAAGCATATACTTAAAGAGCTTAACTGATGTAAAGGTAATAACTTAACAGGAGTCAAGGAATAAAAGCCTGTGTATTTCTGAAATATATAATTTAAGGATCCTTTTTTACGGCACAAAATTACAAGCTCATACTGGAGACAAATTTTATGTTTAACATGTAGCAATGTTGCTCCAAATGTCCAGGTAACACAATTAACTTCTTTCAATTTTTTGCCCTCATCCTGGCATCCTTAATTACACAAATAGTTTATTTAAGGGTTACTAGACATAACATAAATAATTAGACTAATTGGTAAATCTGTAGTTTTGCATGCTGTACTTTTTCTGTGTTACAAAACAATATAATGATTAAAAATATTACTGCTCAATGCCACAGCATTCTTTAAAGATATAACCTTCAAGATATCTTGGCTTTAGATATCCAGACTTCAAGGTGAGTTGAATCTGAAGTAATATTAATGGAAAAAATGTATACATATAACATTCTGATTTAAGTTATTTACATTAGAATGGATTTCTTTTCCAAATATTCTAGGTTAAATTTAAAGTGTGAAAATACTTACACAGACCTAAATCTACTGGAGCTCATTAAAAGAATTAAAATATATAAAGCAGACCTGTTGCATCAGTGAATTGTCTTCAAATTTTAATGGAAAAAAGGCTTAGGCTTTTTTAATTGCTGTCAGAATCAAAGCAAGACATGTTAAATTTCTGAATTTAGTCATTCTTTGTGAAAATGTTGCCTTGTCATCTATTTAAGTGTCTATCACCAAAATGCTTTTAATTAGAGTGAATTCTAGTACTTACCTGTTTTTCATTGTAGAAATATATGCATGCTTCACAGAAACATGTTTCTGTTGTTCCTCAATATACATGGTGAATCAAGGCTGAAAAATCCAATGGTCAGTCTAACTTGTTTTCCAGATTATTTTCGTGGCTATAGTCTTCCTTTTAGAAAAAGTAGGATATTTCTCTATGTGTCTGTACGTAGTGTTAGCCAGTTTAGAAAAGAACCCTCTGCTTACCAGAAACTAGCAACCAGTTTACACACTAAAATAAAATAGTCCTTGTATAATAAGTGGCTGAACTTTAGATAGTTGAATAATCTGATAAATACAGAAGAGTTTTAAAATGCTGTTTTCGATCTAATTCTACTTTTTATCCCAATTAAGTATAGAAAGATAAAAAATAAAGCAATATTCTAAACACAAAGTTTCTTCAGATTCATTAAATGTAAAAAAATAGGATTTAAAACGTGCATTTCATAATAGCAAAATGAAAGAAATAGTTTAATGTAGGAGCTCCTGTTTTATTGAGCAGCAGCCTAGCCTAATCATTCAATGAGTCAGTGACAAAGAACTTCTGCTTAGGCAAATGCAAAACAAGATTTAAAATCTACTATTTAAATCAAGGGCACCTGCATTCCTGTATGGATTGTCATTAAAACTGGTGATTTAAAAATTTGATTTAAATCAGTCAATCATGTTACATGGCCATATAAGACAAAAATATAAAATGCGTAGTCAAGGGAACAACCCTTTTGGAACTTCCTGCCCACCACCACTGCTTTTGATAAATGTATCACAAGTCTTTAAAAGTACATTATCTTTCCCTGACACAAATATATTATGATAAACAAGATCTGACTCTCCCCTCTGCAATTTTCAGTGAATGTGATACACTATTAGTTTAGCAATAAAAAAAAAAAAAAGACCAAAAAAACCCAAAGAACAAAAAAAACCAGCAAAAAACCAACAAAAAAAAACAAAAACAAAAACAAAAACAAACAAAAAAAACACCCAAAAAACAAAACAAAACAAAGAAAACTCAAAAAAATAAACAAAAAAACCCATCCCAAACCAAACAGTAAGTTGTATAGGTAACAGCCTTGTCTGGGAACTGCTTCAACTCAGCTTCAGAAGAGTGGGTTGGTTTACCTCGTGGTAGAATGGAAAACCTCTTTATATTTGCTCTGCTGTTTAGGTGTGACAAATGAGTCCTCATTTCTGAGGTTTATCTGGTTCCTGGGCAATGAAGCACTGCAAGGTGACATTCGAGGTATTTTTAAAGGCAGCTCTTACAGAGGTGTTTCGAAGGCCGTGGGTGCCAAAAGGAGTCAGCTCCCCCAGGCTCGCTCCCCAGCCATCAGGCAGAAGTAGACTTCCATGATCGTGCATGCAGCTGGCAGCATGGACTGTATTGTGCCCCTTTGTTAGCCATTGAGCCAGCAAGCCTCAAGAGATTCCCTCCAGCAGAAGGAATGGCCTGGAGCTGCAGGAGAGGAGCAGGCGGCTCTGTGGACATGCCCTGCATGGGGTCCCTGCAGTCACCGGGCACGGGAAGCTGAGGAGCAGCGAGCCACCCTGGCACCAATGTCCCACCCGTGTCACACTGCACTCGTGGAGCTGCAGGAGGGCTGGGAAGGGCTGTGCCTCTCCTCTCTGACCTCAGTGTCTGTGGGAGGGCTGGGAAGTTAAAGCAAGGCAAGGGGACCAGTTGCTGGGTGATGGGTTGATGGGAGGTGACCTAAAGAGAAGGAGAGCTATAGGGGCTGGGCAAGGATAGAGGAACCTGAAGGGAAACAAAGCAACATGGGGGAGGCTGGAGGATGGAATGGATTTGGGCAGTGAGCACCAGGAAGCAGTGGTGGAAGCAGTGGACTTCCACCTTCTAGGCCTTTCCTCCTTACAGGGGACAGGATGGAATGAGAAAGGGAAAATGTGTCTTCTGGATCGTGTTTTCTGAAGTGCTTTTTCATTATTGAAGTCTTGTAGTATTCCCTGTATCCTCCCAAGTGATATTTTTCCCGGGAAAATGTACTCAGTTTCTTAAGAAATAGACATTACGTCAATAATGCATTTGCCCAAATACACTTAGAATCACAAAAAGCATTTACAATCATGGTGTGTATGTGACAGTGAATTAAGTGTATTTTTAAGTTGCCATTTTTCAGCACTGCATGGTTTATTACTGTGGTTCTTTGCCTGCATGAGGTTAATGCCTCTGTGGTAGAAGCTGTGAACATTGTCACAGGAGCTGTGCAAATCATTGTAAAACTTCATGTCATGCAGCCATGATACTGTAATGCCTCTCAGATGTATGATCTCCCATAATTTGAACAACCTGTAGTAATTTGGATGTAGAATCCCCTCAGCGCTGCTGCCGTGTGGGTTTTGTCCTCCACGCTTCCCATATGGAGGAGTTATCAGGCACTCAGTGTTTTTTTAGACACAAAACACTACAGCAGCAAACCTGAGGTGCTAAAATTCAGACTGAAACCGTGATATAGAAAGGCACGTGTTACTGACATCCTGATTCATACCAAGAGACTTTAACAGATGAGGCATAGACAAAAAGAAATGTTCACAATACTAAATGGAAAACAAAACAAAGAAAAACTTACGTTTTAAGTATTTAAATAATTCAAGTAATTAAATAATTATTGGTAGTTAATTTTTAATTATACATTATTTTGCAGGGATTGTATAGTCCTGCATAAATACTGGGAAATCCTTTCACCAGCAATTCTTTTCCAGTGCCTATACTGTCCCACCTTATGAAGTTGTAATAATTAATTACAAGGCTAATTTAGCTGGCTGTGCATATCAAATTTATAGAAGAGTTTCTCATGAAACTAAAACTGAAATTAAACTAACATTTATATTCTGGAGCCACACAAAAAAGTGGTGAATTTCAATACAACAGCTCTGCTATCTGTAAGAATTTGTAATAACATGCCAAAATTAAAACTGATAGAAAGGGGGAAAAGGGTTAAAATGAATAGCTGTACTATACTACACTGCATTTGATTTCACCTGTTTGAGCTCGAACACTATTAAAGGAGTTTTTTTTAAAAAACTTATTAGTCTCTGAAAATGACAGGTGTCAAGAGCCTTTTGTAATACACATACAAAAAACTTGCGGTCAAGAGGTCATATCACTGCAATGTATTAGGCAGTAGCCTTTTCTCTTGTGGTATTTTCCTTGTTTCAAGTGTTTCCAATGAAAGATGCTTTCTGTAATGTGCTTCAGTAAAATGATCTATTTGGGAACAGCTTTACATGGTAAAGGAAGCTGTGAGAACACTTTGGTATTGTGTACATCTTCTCTTAACATGTTGTATGTCCAGAACTCTCGGATGTAAAGCACAAAGAGGATATGGTTTACAGCAGCATATGTGGTTTGGGATTGAATGTTATAATAAATATTATTCTTGTAGTGAAAACAATGTTATAAATTTTCCCCCATTTATTCTCTTTTCTTTGCATTTTTGAAAGAGAATTCTAATGCCTCTGTATCTCAGTAAGAAATCTTTCAGTATTTTCTGTGATTTCTTCTCTGGCTTTTTGCACTGCAGTCCACAAGAAAATTAATGTAGTGTGCAAAATGAAGTGTTTACACATACACATAGAAAATAAAAATGGAATAGTTTTAAAACTTGTTTTGGCATGCTTATAGTGAGACTTGTTTTGTTTTAAGGCACAGTGGATGAGGCAGTTTCAGAGGCTCTCCTTGAGCTCTGTGACCTGAATGAATAAATTCTTACAGCTTCACAGGGCAGGTATTCACATCAAAAGCTTGGGCACTATACCTGCTTGGGCAGGTATTTTGGGTCAAGTTATGCAATATGCCACATAACTATTAAGAAAAAAAAATAACCAAAACAATATAGTGAAGGCTTTGAACTTTTATATAAAAGTCAAATTTGGAAAATGTGTCTTATTTTGACAAACCAGTGACCAAAGTGATTTGGCCCAGAACCTTGTGAAAGAGTTGTTCAGTGTGGAATACTTCTAAAGATAGTTTGTTTTCCATTTTTGTTCAATTGATTTGGGTAGGGGTGAGTGGGAGATTAGTGGTAAAGTTACACTGATATGTTTTAAACCAACTTTTATACCCACATCAAAGTAGGGTCCCTAAATATGGATTTAGCAAAGGTGGATTAAAAAATGAGAGCCAGTCAATTGTTTCTAAAGTGCCCTGAGAGGAAGAGGAAGTGATCACTCAGCTCTTCTGTGCCCCAGCATCAAGCACAGGAAGGACTGAGGGACCCAAGGAGTGTATGCTTTTAAAAAGTGGAGTTAGATGGGAGTGGTTTTTTTCTGATTCTGACAGAAGCAGCTTTGTTTTCCTTTGGACCAGGATGAAGAACAGCATTGCTTGCATCACATAGGCTTTGATGCAGAAAAGTTCTGCAAGATTTTCACTGCATATTAGTAGGAAATGATATTTTGATTTAAAAAATAATGTTCATAATTTATTTTTCTTCTGGATGGGCTTGTGCAGCGTGTTTATGAGCATAGGCAATTGAGAACTTAAAAATAGTTGTGTGCTAGTCTTTATTGAATTGAGAGAGGGGAATGGTAGAGACAAGAAGGAGACAAGAGGAGTCTGGGAAAAAACTGGGGAAAAGATATATTTTTAAAGTTAAAAGTCTTTAACAACGCAGTAATTTTTGATGAAAGAACAGTGTTGATAGAAAGCTGCATATACAGGATGAAAAAGAATGCTCAGAAGATAGGGAATTGTAATTGCAGGGGATTAGGAAGGCAGAAAATAAGGAAAGAATGGAAGCAAGTTTATTGAGAATAATGAAGTGGAGAGGAATCTATGTTGAAAATAATATTAAAAAACCAAAATAATCACTCTTCTGCTTCTGTTCCATTATTTACTGAAAGCTCTGTTTTCAGCAGTTTGAGCAACAAAGACTAGTAACAACCATGAAGAGGAAAAATGGAAGTCGATATCTGGGAATGAACGTTTTAGGAATTCCACTGTGTTTCTGATTGCTGTATAAAGTATGTTCCTCACTGTTATCTCATTTTATGGTATTCCCCAGAACATAAAATGTTAGATGTCAAGATCATAGCAGAGAAATAGAGATGTTATGAACTTCTATTCCTACTTAAACAGCCTATCTCTAACGTGCTGCTGAAAATTGTTATTTTGATGCATTTTTATGTATGGCAATCTTTAGGGTGTAAAGCTACAGGGCTAGCTGGTGGGATGGGAATGAAAATTAGAGTTTACCTTTGTGTTTTGTGAAGATGAGCAATTTGAAGAATAGGCCAATTCTGAAACTCAATTGTGATATCTTTGCCAGTATTAAATGTGTGATCACCACTTTGGTAGCTGCAACAGGAAAAGGAGAGGTTATACACAGAAATGGTAGTTGCATTTTTTAGCTTTAACTGTTTTTAAATAGCACAGTATCAGAACCCATATGTAACAAGGTAGAAAAACCCCCAAATCATAAGGACTATGGGAGTTTCTAAGGGAAAGGCAATGAATAAAGGACAAAGCAGTAGACAGAGACAAAAAGAGATTAACAGGAACAGGAGAAAAGAATTTGCAGAAGACAGAAGTTATATTTGAATTGATAAAATTACCCAATCTGTGAAGACAATAAAAATATGGTATTGAACAACTAATGAGCAACAACTGCAAGATGTGGTAAATACATAGATACAGTATTCTAACTTCAGTAATGGAGAAAACTTTCCTCTGACATCTGTTATGATGCTGTATTGATGTGATTGTCTTGTATTAATTTTGTGCTCCAATCTACAGAATGTTTTTGGTCTGTCAACCTAGCACAAAGCATTGGCATTAAATAGTAAAAGCCAAAGTTACTGTATTTTGCCACAGCCTGGAAGTTTATTTAGTCATTTTTTTATAGATAATGAAGATTGACCTAGAAACTTAGGTTCATAGCCATGATTCACTTAGTAGCAGTGTATGAATAAAGGTTTACAGAGTTATAATGAAGAATAGATAGGAAAGCAATAATGTAAATAATTGGGGTCTTTGGCATGTAAATAACAAGTGGTTGAGACTTTTTTCACAAACTTTGGATGTAGAGCTTCTTTACAGTATTGGATGGGGTAGACTTGGGAGTTGAAATGATCTTATCTAAGGTAGACAAATAAAAACTTGAGCAAGTGTATTAAGTAAAATTCCTCTTCTGAAATATTGAAAGCTTTCAAAACCCAATGTACTCTGGAAGATGAAGTGTTCATTACTTCCAAGGGCAGCATCTTAGGTCATTAATGTGAGACAGGGAGGTATACAACTTTCTTAAAAGCTTGCAGGGGCATAAGTGAGATTGGTTTTAAAACTACATCCAGATAGTTTTTGTTTCTTTCTTTCTCAAATTGTGCTGTAACATTTTTCAGTAACTTTTATATTTATTCATTATTCTGGAGCATTCATGCTGTTTTTCTCTATTTTGCAGAAAGAAGGAGACTGTTACTATTTACCAACTTAATTCTAAATCTGAATATTTATTCTGTAGAAACTGAATATGTGCATTGAATCAACATTTTCAAATCATGACTCAATATTCTTGAATTTTTGAGATTTTTTTTTTTTTTTAGTAACAATTTTCTGAAGGGTTATAAAACAATAATAAATTAATTTTACTTAAATGGGTTATATGAGAAGACATAGAACAGGCACATAGATCCAGTCTGGTGTAAATAAAATACTTGACAAACAATTTCAGATTTTTCTTTGTATTATGTCATAATTCCTATGTAGAAGAAGATTTTGGGCAGTAATGATAATTCAGAAGTTGTACATAAAATTCCATAAAAAATTATATTTTTTTACCATGATGTGCTGTGACTTGTTGATAAGCAGGACTGGAAAAATCTTTGTTTTGCTTTTATTTATATACTAAAAGTCAAAAAAACTGGAAGATGATCTAATAATGTAGCTTAAAGTAAAAAAAAAAAAAAAGTTAATACTCTCTTATGTTTCATCTTCTCATCTTCTAGGATTTTTCAGTTTAAGTAGTGAGTGTTCCAATTTTATAATACTCTGAGCTAGTTATTTTTTCATTGATAAATGTTCCCAAATTTTCATAAGCAGACTACTTGGTTTGGCAGCACTGATTGTTAGTTTACCCATGTTTTAAATTCAGAAATGTTAGTGAAATAAGTAGCCAGTTGAAACAAAGTTAAAATGAAATATGTTGTCCAATTTTAGAAAAATACCCTGTCTGAGAAGATTTGCCATTTCATTTTTAGATTAAAATTACATTAAAATCCTTGGAAGTATGACTTCCTACTTTTTTTTTTTCTTTTTTTTTTTTTTTTTTTTTTAATGTTATGTCTAAAAGTAAAACTAGTAAGATTGGCATATTTTACAGTCTTCCTTAGTGCCATTATCTCTTAATATGAATACTGGAACATTTTGTGTTACAGGTTTCTTTTCAAAGTAAAAGGAACATTTCTGGCCATTAACAAAATTGGAGGATTTTTTAATAGTTGTGTAATATTCCTTAAAAAAAATCAGTATATCTTGTTGCTACAGTGAACACATATATGCTCTAAGGCCTTGCAAAACAAATATCTAGCATTGAATGGGGATTCAAAGAAACAATGCTGTAGGAAAGAGTCAAACAAAAAAGTAACTTAGACAAGTCAACAGTGTAGTGTTTTTATAGTGTTGTGTTCATCTGCATGGTTACACATATTGATTGTTGGTCAGATAAATGGGAATCTGCCCATATTAAACTATTAAGGAGCATCTAAAGAAGGCAATGAAGAAGCAATGGTGAAGGACCCTGAGTGGAAGCTGTGTGAGAAGTGGCTGAGTCACTTGGTCTGTTCAGCCTGGAGGAGACTGAGGGGAGACCTCACTGCAGTTACAGCTTCTTGTGAGGGAAAGAGGAAGGACAGACACTGATCTCTTCTGTGTGGTGACAGTGACAGGACCTGAGGGAATGGCCTGAAGTTGTGTCAGGGGAGGTTTAGGTTGGAAATGAGTAAAAGGTTCTTCCCCCAGAGGGTGTTTGGGCGCTGAACAGGCTCCCCAGGGAATGGTCACGGCACCAGCCTGACAGAGTTCAAACATTTGGACAAAAGTTCTTGGGCACATAGTGTGACTCTTGGGGATGGTCCAGTGCAGAGCCAGGAGCTGCACTCAGTGATCCTTGTGGCTTCCTTCCTCTTAAGCATATTCTGTAATTCTGTGATTCTCTTCCTGGCATCCAGTTCTGTGTTACCATTTTGTTGGGGCAATCTGCAGCTATTTCAGTAGGAATGATTTATGCTTCACTCTGTCTGCTTGGGTTATGTGAATCAATTTTATTCAGGGATGAACAGAGACTATTGATTTTAAAGGACTTTATATCTTCTCAGCACTTTTTAGCAGTCTCTTGTTTGGATGCCCTAGGTTTAGGCACCGAAGTTTGAAATCAGCGTCTAAGATACATTTGCAAGAAAAGGCTTGATGGAATTGGTTTTTAGTTAATTAGTATTTAGTTATTGTTTTTAAGTTAATTGGTTTTTAGTTATCAAATTTTAGTTGCAGAGTGGTTTTATCCAGGAAAAACAGGCAAAGTGATTCTCATCACTAACTGCAGTGCAGGGTCCAGGAAACTCCTGTGCTCTTATCAAAAGACTACATTTTGTCAAAACTTCACTCAGGAAAAATGAGCCCTGTCTTCACAGTAACTCTGGGTTTGGGTTTTTTGGCATTGAAACATAATCCAGACTTCACAATCAGTTTCAGATTCTCCTTTGTATTATGCCATAATTCCTACACAGAAGTAGTTTTTGACGAGTAATGATAATTCAGAAATGGTACATAAAATTCCATAGCATAAAATTCCTTATTATATTTTTTTACCATGATGCACTGTGGCTTTTTGATAGGCTGGTCTGGAAAAATGTTTGTTTTGCTTTTATTTATAAAGAAGGTATTACATCATGCACAGTAATTTGTTCCATTAAATTATATAACTGTTTTGTGTAAGACTTGAGTCACAAAGGTAGTTTAGGGTAGAGCTGGGATTAGATTTCAGAAGTCAACTTATTTTGTAGGTCAGCCTGTCTCTGGTTGATAGCAAGACTTAATCAGCATGTTATCTGGAGATACAGTTAGGTTTTACTTTTTCCAAGCCCAGTGTGATTCCTGACTTGTGCTAACTATGCTTGTCTAAATTTGATTAACATATCTATGGCTTAAATCTTGAAAGCAGCAATGCTAGGTGTGCTCATATTCATGAGAGTATCACAGTAAACCTAAATTAAGTAAACACTTTATAAAAAATGTCATGCCAAGGAACATCATCCAGTAGGTATTTGTACCAAGAAATGTGAGTGTATTTATCCCAGACTATAGCAATTGGGATGAATGGTATTTATATTGAATACAAATCAAGCATCACTATAAATCAAGCATCACTATAAATAGCATTACCCAAGCATCACTATAAATTTCTGTTTAATTTTCTGTTTTAAAAAAGTGGTCTTGATAAAATCTCTTGGTTAAAATTTTGTCATGTTCCTCAGTCATAGTCTTCAAGAGAAATAAAGGTGACAAGTTAAGCTTGACTTCATAGTTTTCTCTCCAAATAGTTGTGATTTTCAGAAGTCTGTGTGCTGAGTCTTTTAGTATTGCTGTCACTTGGACAGGGTTGATGTTATTCAATTTGTTGGTTCATAGCAGTTACCAAGCAGTGACCAAAAACATTAATCTAAGTGTTTACTAAGCATTCTTTAAGTCTTGGTCATTTGCAAGGAGGCAGCAATAGCAAATGCCTGTGATGAAGTATTTCCAAGGTTAATCCAAATAAACAGAATAAAAATACTAGGTAAAAAGCACTCCTATTAAGAATCTGTTACAAAAGACCTGCAATTTCAAGCACATTCTCTTAGCTTCCTAAATATATTGGTATGATAAAAATAATTTCATATGACAATGGTAGCCTTGTAGTACTTGGCTACCATGCTGAAGTATATTTTACTGAAATACTTTGTTATATATTTAAATAAATGTTCTATAGCTCTTTGACAATAAAGTTGAAAAACAGAATAATTTGCTTAAAATAATTACTTTAAATTAATATCTCTGTGAGAAAGCCACAAAAATGAGTGTTTTATTCAAAATTATGGTTTCTACCATGTGTTTGAGTGTTAAATGTCTGTGTGCATCAGTTTCAAATTTGATAGCCTAAATGAAAGTAATTATTTTGGAATTTCAGTATGTTTTGTTTCATTTATTTTATGTAGTTGTCATTGGCCAGATAAGCCATGTGATATTGCTAATAACCTCAAATGTAGAGAGGAAAATGTACAAAGTGGCACTTATTAATTAGCGATCACAAACTAGATGATTATAAGAAGATTCTACTCAGCTGCCTAAGTAAGACAAATGCAATGTATTAATACTGAAAAAGCTGCTGTCCCATTATATTGCAAGTCTGATATAGACACAGAAGCAAGGAGTTTCATATTAAGACTATTTTATTCATATGTTATTATGGCTGTATAATGTAGCTAAAGAAGTCATAAGACTTTATGATTAATTTAATCTCAGTTTACAATTGTTTCACTTATGTTTCAACCAAGGAAGGAGGGATTGAGGCTGCTGCAGATATATTTTTTACTATACTGTGTTACACTAAATACTGAAGTTATAACTTTAGAAAGCCTTGAGAGGACTCTTATGAATCTAGATAATTTTAATATGTACTTCAAAATAGACAGAATTATTATAATTTCACATTATTATGTGAAATATGTGTTGTATGTATATGATTATGTCATCTCAGTTTATGTGTGGGAATCTGTGATCCAGTTACTACATTGCTATTACTAATAGAAGTAGACCCTTTCAATTGAATAGTTATTAAATATTGAAATGTTCCAGAGATACAGTGTGAAATTAAATATTTAATTTTGCATAATATCTTCCAGAAATGTTTCAGCTGTTTTATATTTTGAGAAGATACTAAAATGTATGAGCTCAATATTGTATGAGCTAATAGCTTGACAAATTTCATAAATTCCATTTAAGGCATATACAATCTCTCTATTTTGCTGTATGAGTATGGACCTAAAAGATTGAAAGTGTTTTCCATGGTTGTAAAGTCATCTCCTTTTAAATGTAAATTGCAGAAGTTTATCAAATTCTACATCAATTACTCCATGTAGGCTTAACTAGATGCATGAGTGCACTCAGAGTTTGGATTCTTACAGCTGACAAGACTTGTGAACAGAGCAGATAAGTGAGTGGGGAGAGATATAAGAAGTAAACAAATTATTAGAAAATTAAGAATCTGTTATAAGCAATCTGCATAATTTAGGGGGAAAAAAACCAAAATAAACCACCCAAAACCAAACCCCATACAAAAAAATGAGCAACAACAAAAAAAATAATGAACAACACAAGATTGTACACAGAACTCTCACTTCAAAATCTTCAGGTAGATTTTTTCCCCTAAGTTTCACTTAAAGGCCAAATTTCACCCTGTCCTCTCACTACTAATAGATGAGCCAGAGTAACAACCAATATTAAACTGAAGTAGCTCTCCTGTTTTCTATAAATCAAAGTTGTTCACATAAACAATTACCAGTTTGTGGCTGACTGCCAAGTGTTTATTTCTTACTGTAACTACCAGTGATCATCCTGGGGATTGTCATGCTTTTCCCTCTTGGAATTCACATTGCAGGGTAATTGTGGTAACAGCTTATTCACAGCTTGTTAAGTCATATTTGATTCAGGGAAATATTTGGGTAAAACAGGGTGTCTCCAACGTGTATTTAATGAACACAGCAGACAACCACCTTCAGTACTATGGTAATAGACTTATTAATCTTGATTTGGGAAAATGACTTTGGTTAAATGCTATCTGTGGTTGAGCTGTCATTAAAACATTAGAAATGCTGCACAGATCATAGAAAGGCTTGGGTTGGAAGGGACCTTAGAGATCACCTAGTTCCAAACCTCCTGCTGTGCACAGGTACACCTTCCACCAGGCCAATTTGCTCAAAGGTTCATCCAACCTGACCTTGAACATTTCCAGGGCATAGGGCATCCACAACTTCTTTAGAGAACCTCAACACCCTCACAATGAAGAATTTCTTCCATATATGTAATGTGAACCTACTCTCAGTTTTAAGCTGTTCCCTCTTGCCCTTATAAATAGTTTCCATCTTTATTGTAGGCTCCCTTCAGGTACTGGAAGGTTGCAGTTAGATCATCCCAAGGACTTCTCCAGGGTGAACAATCCTAATTCTCTTAGCCTTTTCTCATAATAAGCAAGGTATATCTCTCTAATGATCTTGGTGGTCCTTGACTCAACGAAAAGTTTGAGAAAATAATTTATTTTTATCTTCCTTGTCTTTCATTACTTTAGGATTTTTCTATTCTCCCTTTCACCATTACGGATACATTGATTTTGGTGAGACTTTGGTAATACTATTGCAAATGAGTGTCAGCTACTTGAATTGTTTCCTCTGTGATAGTAATGAGCGTTATGACACAAATGTTGTACCTGATACCTCAGTTAGTATTTAGATTGGACTCATAAAACTTCTTAAGTAACCTGTCTATCAGGAGAAAAGCATAACATACATGAGGTTAGCTCAGCCAGTGTTGTGATTGACTAAATGATTGCTTTCTGATCAGCTGTTCTGATAAGTGTCCTTTGGGTTCAGGATTCTTGTGGGATCCACTCTTGTCTCTTCTAGCTACAAGGCAAGTGAATCTCAAAATTTAGCTTGTCCCTCCAGTCATAACCATGTTAAGTAGCTGTATGTATACTTTGACCTTTTGTAGAACCTTTATTGAAAAACTCTTGTTAGAAGTAAAAAACTTGCATTCAGTACAAACATATCTTAATCTAACCCCAAACACAAGCTAACACATAAGAGGGAATGTATTTTTCTCATTTCTTTATTTCTCATACTGTGAGATACAGCAATATTCAAACATATTTACATTTTTAAAATCAGTAATCTTTCTTTTATCTATGTCAGCATGATGATGTTTGACCTAAAGCTTCCTCTGTTTTTGCTTGTTACTGGCAATTCTGTATGCAATATCCTCCCTGAATAACAGTTGGAAGTTGATTTTTTGCATAAAAAACATTGCTAAACATTTTTTCAAGATGTCTAATGTTTTTAGTAACTGAAAGTGAACTATTTTCATATGGTGCCTGAGAGCCTGGCTTGATATAATTAGTCATTTATGTTTAAATATTTTATTGTGATGCTATTAATCATTGCCTCCTTCACTGTTTATTTTCAAAGGAGCAACAGCATTTCTCAGGGTCTAATATTTGTAAATGGTGATAGTTGCTAATAGGTCAGTGCAAAAGACACTATCAGTGGCATGACAGAAGCAGAAATTCAGAGCTTTCTCTTGCATCATCTTCAAATCCAAAACAGCCACTGAATTAAAAAATCAGGGACAGATGTTAGTCAGAATGTTTAGATCACCATAAAACAAGCAGGGTAGATGTACATCTCCTCTTGAATTGACAGAATCCTTTATTTTGGGTAGATTTTTACTCATTTGTACAGAAAACAGCATTGTTTCAGACCAGCTAACCAAATCAGAACAGTCCAGGGCAAGACTGTTCATTGATTTCCTATTTGATTAAGAGTGAACAAAAAACAGAGAACCTTTTATTTAAAAATAGGCTCTTTGAAACCCTATTGAAGAGGATCAAGAAACAGGAAGCATTAGGAATATAAAGGTGGTCCCTTGATCTGCCTCATTAGTTCAATGGCATTTCAAAATGCAGTTTTTAAAAATATTGTTCCCACACGTTTTTGGAATTCTAATCAAAAGGTAAATCGATCAGCAGTAATGTCTTGGATGTAAAGCCTGCAGTTTGAATAGCTAGCCAGAAATTGCCCATACTTTCATTGATATATCTTTAAAACAATTGCTGTATGATGGGGTAGCAATCATTGCAAGAATAAGGGGACCCTAAGAATATATTTCTTTCAGAGTCATAACAATAAAACATAGTTTGACTTCTACTTTTTGGAAATAAAACTGATTTAATGCAAAAACAACTCAGAGTAGCTTCATATTGGGTATTATTTTTGCTTAAGAAATCAAATTACTGATTGCATTTGGCAAAGTATTAGGGCTTTCATCATTAAACCATCATAGAAAATAGTATTATTTTGTCTACTAGAATTAATTTTGTATAATCAGAAGTTACATTAATATACAATAATTAATAAAAAAACATTTTAAAGTGTAAATAAAAATATTGATAATTTTGAAGAATATACACAACTTCTCAGTAGCATTGTAATGGGTATAACTAGAAGCATTAGAGAAGTTAAGTTATAAAGTACTGGTTTTATTTAGATACCTTGTATTTTATGAAAAAATGGTTGATTTTTAACATTTTAGAATTAAATTATTCAGATGCAAGAATAAGAATGCATGCGAAAGTAAATTTTCTAGCCTAATTTTGCCAAATGCCTTTCTTAGTATAAATAATAGAAATATTAGTATGAGATGCTGTTAAGAATGACATAGTATAACATCATTTCCCTTAATACTAAAGAATTTTATTAAATAAAACTTCCAATCTTTTCACTTACAGGTCTTTAAAGAGGTATTTTGTTTGACTTTGAAATATGCTTTACAGTAGAGTCAGCTCTCTGCTGATATTAGGGGACTTAAATATGACTAAAGATCAGTAAGCACAAGTTATGAGTGAATACTGAATTAAAATACAGCAAGTATTGTGGTCACCATCCTAGCTTGAATGGGTTATGTTTCCAGCTTTTTGGACAGAAAATATCATATTGCAGCCATCCTGAGATCTACCTCAATATTTCCATTCCATTCAATTTCATTCAATTTCTTTTTTGTTTTTCCTTTCTTATATTTCTCTTTCTTTCCCTTTCCATTTACCGTTTCTCTCAGAAGTGTCATGCAGTCACCACCAAGGACACACAAACAGAAAAATGAAAAACCAAAACAACAAAACACAAAAATTAGTTTGTGTGGTATCTGATTCTGCTTGGGAGAGAAGACTAGACTTTGCTTAAACTTTGTGCATTTCTAGATATATGGCCCTGTAATCTTTCTAACCACTGTTTTGCAGGATTATTAGTACAAGAGTTAGAATATATTTTAGTAGGCATTAGTGAAAAGATTGATAATCCTGCTCTTTGTCATGCAATTTAGAATCATCTCAAAAAAAACCCCAACATAGTTAAAAAATATTGAAAAAGCCAAATATATTTTTTGCTTTATATTAGCTACTGAAAATTTACATGCATCCAGTTTTGTATGTAGTAGGATGCATTCTACTGTATTCCAACTTTCTTAGGAAGAAAAACAAGAGATCATTATCTTTCTTAAATATATACGGGCAGATTTACCTGTTTAGGATCATGTGAAAAGAATAAGTTAAATAAAAGCAGGAAGAAATTTTCTGTGATACAAGGACTTTGAAGGTTCATGTGCAACTGAGTAGAATGTTGCAGTCCTTCTCAGCTATAGATACAAGCAGTACTTTTAAAAATATTGCTTGGATGTGATGTGCTATTGTAACTATTCATATTATTGGGCCTTAAAAACTTATTCAGGTTCTTGATCCCTATTGAGCAAGGTATTGTAGGAGTACAATGAAAGGACAGTTTGTTTCCTAAAGAGCCAAGAATGTTGTGTCTTTGAAGTGGTTTTAGTAATAATAGAAAAAAACAAGTTTGAGTACCCTCCAGTATAACTGAATACTATTCAGCGGCTGTAGTGTCATCTACATTACAGTAGTGTTCTTTACACCACAGGTGATTTTTCTGGGGTAAGTCAAAACAATGATGTAAATCTCTAAAATCATATCTATTGTTAGTCAAGATAACCTTACAGTACTGTCTATCTGGATATGTTTTTACCACAACTGCTGTGCTAGAAAACATTTTGTTGTTATGACTTTTTATGATGTTTTCAGCTTGTTCTCTGTAGAAAAGTTCCTCACTTTACCATTAGCTTGGTTTGACCACGAAGAAGAAAATTACATAAATGTACTTATTAGTTTGACTAGAGGACAACTTCTGGCAATAATGTGGATGACTCAGATTGTGTTCCTTGCTGTCAACTCCTTGCCCTGTTTTCAGATAGCGGCTGAGGGACTACATAAAAGGCTGCTGTGGTTGCTGGGCTGTCAGAGGTGGTAGGAGCCCTGTCTCAGTGCCTCACCTTGCAGGTTTGCTTTCACATTTACTTTTTGTCTTGATTTTTTTTTTTTTTCAGTTCATTTGTTCTAAGGAACCCTTTTCACTCTTCTTCCGGAAACATTGGCCAAGTTCTGATGGCTCAGTCTTTTTTCCTGCTTAAGGGAGATTTTTCTGTGATGCAGATGACAATAAAAACACAGCTCCCCTTTGCTGAACCTAGCATTGGCAACTGGAAAAACAGTTTCCCTTTTTCTCCAAGGGTATCATCTACTATTAGAGAATAAAACACCTTCCAAGCTGTACAGGAAAAAAAAGATGGACCTTTTTTTTCTGTGGCATGGGAAATGTGATTTATGCCTCTATCCTTGTTATGTTCTGCAATTTTCAAAAAACTTTCTACATAAATGAAAGAATAACTTATTAAGAAGTATTCCTTCCTCCATCTTAGGCTCTTAGAGAAAAATCCTTGTCTTCAAAACTGGTGTATGCTTTTTTGAACTGATACAACATGCCAACTTCATGGCACAAGTGGTAACACATTTTTAATATTCCTAAAGAATTATAGCCATCTTCTCTGAAAATTTAAGGAATCACACTGTGTATCATAAACTCTGTACCTTTTTCCCAACTAACCAAACACCTGTGGTCACTCATGGGCTATGTATGCTTTGTTGCAGAACTGCACAGCGTTGAAGTCTGGAGACGTTTTTTCCTGAAAATTGAAGCAGTTAAAAGAATTCCTAGTTCTCCCTATAAACAGTGTTTTTAAATCTAACCTATGGTCCAGGTTAGCCAGTGATTTTGTGGCTTCTATTTCCACCCCTTTTCTTTTGAAGTTTGCAGTGTAAGCAATCCTTATTGTTGCATTTGGATTTGCTGAGTGCTCAGCACCCTGATGACTTCATTAATTTCTGTCTAATGCTGAAGAAAGAGAATGGGTTTTGGTTTTCCTTTTAACAGACCTAAGGTTATTTTATTATCTCTATGTTGAGTTTGGCGTGCCATCATTTAAAATGCACATATCATGTTAAGATGTCCTTCAGTTAAGATGCAAGAAACTAGGATATTTGATTGCTAGTGGAAGATACTGATTAATGTGTAAAACAGGTTGTATACTCTCAAAAGCCTCAAACTACCTAACTATAGTTAATTGTTCAACACATGCAGAGTGTTAACCCTTACCCACATCCTGGATTTTTTTCCTCCTAACTTTGAAGAATTCAAACTATTTCTTATCTCTGAAACACCTTGTTCTTCAAGGAGAATTTTGGTCACTCTGTACCTTTTTCAAGGTTTTCTTGTTACTGGAGGATACAGGAATTTCAGGTGATTTTTTCAAATAGCATTACATAAGGCTAATCAAGGTAGCAAGGCTCATGGCTTGAAGCTCAAGGGAGGAAATTGCTTTATTAGAGCACCAGTGCTTCTTGCATGTACTACTAAAGAGAAGGAAAGGTACTGAGAACTATCTCAACCATGCATTGACAAGCCCAGTTTTTCGAGTTTACCAGAAAATTCCTCTTTTTAAGGAGTAGCCCTTTGCCAGCCACTAAAGAAAGGGTTACCATCCTCACAAGCTGCTACAAGGCAAGACGCCAGCACACTGCTTCTACTCGGGGTCTACAGGATAAAACATCACAAACCAGCTAGGAGCAAATACATTTCAGACTTATTTTCAAGCCCTACTAACTGCTAAAATGGTATTTCAGATATTATTCATATTTGTTCAGATGCCATTAGGTTCTGTGTGAAAAATCACTTCTGCAACGCAGCTGCCCATTTTACTTGTTTAAATGATGACTGGCAGCTTTTAGAAACTGGGTTCAGAGAATCATGGAAACAAATTGCATACCTTGCTCACTGGGCATTCAGCCTGTAAATTATGTGAAGTAGGTGATCTTTTTTTAAAATCAATAGCAAAATATACACAATTTGATTTAATAATATTGTGTATTCATTAAAGCTGCTTTTTGTAGCTAAAAGCCTTCTTGCTGGAGTTCACAACAAAATGGCTTGTTTGAATCCTGAATATTATTCAATTCTTTTCCCACTTCTAATTAATGGAATAAAATATTTTTGTGATGCTGTGTTTTATTCCATAGTAAATAAGTGTTTCTAGTTCAACTGAATTTCTTATGCTCTCACATCAGTACTTGTTTTTCCTTTGTTGCTTCTTATTTAAGCTAAGAAGTTCTGGTCCTTAAGTCTTTCAGCCAGGGAGTGAAGGCAATATTATATGATTTAAATGACCAGTCACAAAACACAAGTGTCTCATAAATTATCTGTGAAACGAAAGCAGCAAACACTCTGTAGGTTGGAATTTGTTTTCTTAAACTATCTGGGAAATCTTTGGTAATGGCTTATGTATTAGTGGACTAGACAAGCAGTTTTTGGTCATCAGAGAGCATTATGGCATAAATAACTGAATGAGTGTTAACTGTGATTCATCAAACAATAAATTCTTAGTGATTGTTATAATTAATTTACCTCTGACTGTTACATTTAATAGAAAATACAAATATAACAGTAGTACATAAGCCCTGCCACCAGCTCTTCCAGTTCTTAACTAATGTTTTCTGAATACAGAACTGCTTCATTTTAAGTCAGTGTGTGAAGCAGTAATGTGTACTATATTGTATATAAACAATAAGCTGTGTTTTATTTATGAAACAGAAAAACAAAAGCACTTGTAGCCCAGTAGCTGTCTGGGGATATTTCCATAGGGCCTGCTTTCTTTGCTAGCCCTTCACTATCCACTAGCTGCAGATATGGCTCCCCCTCATTGTGATGGTTATCACAATATTTTGGTGCTGGTGCTTTTAGCAGGATACAGGTTATCAGAGATGTTGTTTATGCATGTGAAAAAAAAGCAATGTAGAAGCTATGCCTCAGATTTCACCTGCTGTTAAAAGTGAAGCAGCCATTAGACAGGTGGTTATATACTGTACCTTTTGCTGAGGATTTGGGGAGTTGAGATGGGCTGTTGCTGATAACCAACATATGCAATTAAATTGCCATTCTGATCATACATTTTCAATCTTATTAATAACATCTCCTCTCCCCTCAGTCTTTTCGATCATAATTATCTCTTAATTTGTTTTATAACCATTTAGCTTCATCTTCTCCCATGCACTCTTAGATCTTTCTTCATATTTTTTCATTGTTTGTAGAATCTGTGACCCTCTTCTGATAACAATCATAGAGAGTTTTCATAGTTATTTCAGGGGCTGTGCTCTGTCCAGTGTTACTGCTGTCCTGTTCATTTGCAGGTCTTTATATATGGTTTTTAGCTTCTTCCAGAGAGATTTCTTAGAGAATTCTGTATTTCTTAAACTATTTTTCAGAATTTCTCTTTTGCTTGTACAGTCTTTGCATTAGCCAAACCTTCACATCCTAATCTTCCTGCCTTTGGAGGGCAGTTGATGATATAGCTGTGTTTTACTCTTCCCTTTGGCTAGCTATACCTTATAAAACATTGAATTTATACAGTAAACCTTGTACTTTATGCCTTCCTAAACACATACTCCTTCCATAGCTTTGACCTTGGTCTCTTGTTTTTAGCTAGTCCGTTGACTTCCAATGAGGACTGTATGTTCTCTCTACTGGACATTATGTGGAGGAGCCATCTCCATATTCCCAAACTTATGTTCAAAACTTATAGTGGATCCACACTACTCTTCCTTCTTTGTAAAGATTTTGCCCTACAGGCTTAAATTGCTAGTGCTTTTTATCATGACAGTTTAATGGCAGCTTTTGGTACTATTTCTATTATTTTTGAGACTCCACTTACAATTCTGGGTCTAAAATCAGGTGTAATTCAGTAGTATGAAATCAACCTCGCCACTGATAAACTTGAGACACAGAGATCTGAACTGTTTTAGAAGTCTCTGTTGGGTATGAGTATTTCACCTTTGTAATTTTCTTTATGTTAAATTTTTTATTTAAAAAGTCAGTTTAAAATTATGGAAAAAATATGCTTGCTGTTTGTACAGTTTCACACACATCTTAAAATCAGCACAGAAGGTATTACCTGCTTTGGAAAGAGGTTGTTTGGTTTTTTTAAATGTGAACACCAGCCTGTTTTATTTAGAGTGCAGTTGTAGATGTGACTCCCACTTGGCAATGGCCAGTGTAAGATTTGCAGGTGTGTTTGTAACTGATGTGTGCAGGGTGTGCACAGTTTGCTAACACCTTTCCTGACAGCCACCATCAGCCGCGAGGCTGCTGAGGGAGTTCACCCAGCAGAGGGTCAGAGGGTGAAAGGTGTCCTATGAAATGCAAACTGAGAAGCTATAACATAAACAAAACTGCTCTCAAAGAAGTGCTGTTTCCTGCCTACATCTACACAACTTTATACTTTTAGGCTGTAGTCCACACTTTATGCAAGTAATAATCTCTCAGTTCTATCTGAGCGTGAACAGTGGAGAAGGACTAGAGTTGTGGTCTCCCCAAGATCCATTCTGCCTGACAATAGGTCACCTTTTATATTTGTTAAATGAAAAGAGAATAGTGGCTTAGGAGGTTGATAAAAGCTGTGAGATTTTAATTATTGAATATTTCATAGTTTTCTGGTATGGTATATCTAGACTCTGAATGAGAAAAGCAGCATTTCAAGTCTCCACTACCAAGGAAGGCATCAGTGTGATTTCAGACATTCACATGGTAAAAACAGTGTAAAGTGGTAAACCCTAAAAGTTTCTAAGATGTTGGCAATTCTTACTGATTCTAAAAAGTAAACACTTTATTTCAGATGTACCCAAGAATAACTAAGGATTTAAATATCTTTGAATTCAACTATCTCAATGTTTCACTTTTCCTCTGGTCTGTAAAGTAAATTCTTTACTCTTGGTGAGTATTTCACTGAAAGATCTGGTAGGAAAACTGGTTAAAACTGGTGAAGATCTCTGAAAATCAGTGTTACTGTCATTTTCTCTCATCTCTCCAATATTCCCTTCTGTCTCCTTCTAATCATGAGTCTCAGACAGCAGACCTATTCAGTAAATAGTCATCTTTTTTTTTTCCTATTATCTATGGTGTTTTCCTGGCTTCCAAAGGACCACAATAACTCCAAACACCCTTCATCTCTCGCCTCTGCTTTTTTCTTTTCTGATTCCATCACTTCCTGTATGACTGAAGTATTTTCATCCTTATGCACTTATTGTCTGTAATACTGCATGATTTTGGACTTCTAATGGTTTCCCAATACTTCCATATCTTCCCTTCTCTCATTCTCCTACAATCTCATCTCCTGGATGGTTTTACCAAACCCACAGCTTTTAATTTCCACTCTGTCCTTAATTCCAGCTTTAATTGCTGATTAGTCTTTTTTTTTCCAACCACCTTCATGCTCTGTCCCGTGCTGCCCCATAAAAATTTGCAAATCCACTATGGCTGTTGCTGTGCCTGAAGTTCATGTCCATGTGGGGTGTACAGCAAGTTCAGCACAGACTAATCCCTGCATGGACTGAAACTTGCATTTATAGTAACTGGGAATGCTTTGTTTTTCCTTGCCTTCTGCTCTTCCCTGCTGTGTGTTTGCCTGATCTTTTTATGCCACACATGCACGGTGTCAAATCTAATGGGGCCTTAATTTAGGCATCTACATGTTACTGTAATTAATTAATAACTCCATCCTTTGTTAATTTTGACAACTGCTAAGAGGCTGAAGGGCAATTGTACTGCTAACCATCTGTACAAATGCAAAAATGCCAAAGACTGAAGATTGTCCATGGAAGGCGGGTTCTGCTGGCTGAAGCACATAGTCAACTAGTCTGTATTATTCAGACATTCATTTTTTCCCAACAGATATAGCCTCTATTTTAGGGACAACAAAAATAGTACTTTTATTATGACAAGTGCCAGTAACCTTCAAAAGCATGTTTGTGTTAACCAACTAAAGGATATTGAAGCAGGAGAGCCAACTCAGTGTTCAGGGCAGAAAAGTGGGAGAGCTCTTTCTGTACTGAATAAGAAGGAGAGGAGAACATCTGTGCCTTTGACTTGAGTAACAGGCTTCCTTACTCAATAGCTATATGTTTGTATTTAGGGGCTTTCTGAGTTCCTTCTGAGCCACCCACGTGATGAGTTTTCTTACTAAAACAAAATAGAAGAATGAAAATTATTTCCTCCTCCCCTCTAAACAAACACTCAGTTAGATTAATCATTTTTAATTTTATTTGTATCTTAACAATATATTTCCTGTTTGTTACACCACCTAAAAGATATTGTACTTCATCTTACATTCGTTTATGTCCTTATCCATCAATGTTTTTTGAACTCTTCAAATAAAAGGAAAAGTTTTCTATTTGTTCTAATTTTGCATAATAACCTGGTTCCAATGCTTTGATTGAGTAGACCAGAAATTACTTAATTCTTCTCTTTCAGAGAAATACTTAGATATAGACACTGGTTGGGATGATATACAAAGACTGTCATGCATACAATGTTACTTCACTGTCTCTTTGTACTTTATTCTCTGTCTGTTCTGCATCTGTTAATGTATTTTACTAGTCTTGTCCTTGCCTGGTAACCTCCAGGGGGGCAGAGATTGCTAATTTGTTCAGTATTTGCACAGTAACAGCACAATAGTTTTCTGTTCTATGACTCCGGCATTCTGACAATAAAACAACAACAGAATTGCATGGAATCTTAGTTACAAATTATAAACCTAATTTGGTTGTTTTATGTGAATAACTTACATCAGAAATCATGTCAGAAATTAAATTTAGAGTGTAGAATTTCAAAATTTAGAAATTTATATGCAAGAGAAAAAATTGAAACCTTTCTTTCATCTTGAAAAGGGAGAAAGTTCTCCTTTTTGGCATGTGAGATAAAAGGCCTCAAAACATATGAGGAAAGTTCTGCAGAGCTTAAAATATAAATAATAGCTTTTAAGATGCTTTATTTGCATACTTATGCTTTGATTTCATTATAGTTGGATTTGAGAGTGAACAAAAGCTTCAAATTCATTTAGCAGCCAAAATAAATGTGTAAAAATATGACAAACTTTCTATTTTTCCCAAAAGAAAGACTTATTTTAGAATAGAGTAAATAACTCATTCATAGTGAAAAATAAGCTGCATTCTGTCTGATATAAGGATCATCACATAGATGATGAAATGATCTATACATTTCCTTGTTTGGTAAGAATAATTTAATTGTGCTTGTCTTGGCTTGAATTAGTTAAAGGGACCATTCCTTTGGCACATTTATCAATCTTTTTATTCGTTCACTTCCATAAATGCCTACAGGAACTCTCTATAAAAGGCAACTGAGTGAGCTTACAGTGATAAATTTTTCTTGTTAGGAGAAATTACGTTCACTAACTTGAGCTACTTCAGCATGAAATTGAAAAAGAATCATTTTGTCTTAATTTACATTCTTGATTCAATGAGAAAAATGTAGATTAGTCCAAGGAAACTATGTAGACATTGCTTTAAAAAACATAGGTAAACTGAACTCGCTAATATTTAAAGTTCATCAAATAAAACATCTCCTGTATTTATGATATTAGGTTGTGTTTGTTCCTGTGACTCACTTAAAAATATATATACATTTTGGTCTTTCAGATCCATTTACTGTTTCAGTTACATCTTTATCAACACTGGTATGCATTTTTCATTTCCCACCTAAGCTGTCCACATT
>NC_079334.1:45703690-45773690 GCF_029582105.1 Oenanthe melanoleuca
GGGTTTTTGGCAATATAAGAGAAGACTTGCCCAAAATATCAAATATTTTTTACACATAGCCCAATGATCAGAAAAGTGCTGTAAGGGCTAACTGTAACTTCCAACAGTCCCTGTGATGTGAATGAGATGTGAAAGATTCCTCAAGGCAGAAAGGACCTTTTTTATTTCTCCTTTCCCAAGGATTGCCACTAATTGCTTCATCTCCCCCTCCTACAGGTTGGAAATAATTGCATAATGATCACAAAATCTATATTTTTTTCCATATCTTGGTTATTCTCAATCAATGTCCCTCCCACTTCTTAAGCTGGGCTCCAAATTTTTTTTCAGAACCTCAGACAGTACCTACTTTCTCCTTGTTTTTTCAAAATGTGCAGAGTGCATCAAGGATGCAATTTCAGTCTGTACTCCCTGTACTGTGCCAGGATATTGTCTCTTTGTCAGTCAGTCAGTGACTTCCTAGCTGGAAGCCGCAGCCTTTGGTGCACTGCAAGTGCAAACCAGGGTTAAGTGCCTGGAGCTAGACAAAGCCTTCAGAAATGTTCCTTAAAGCCAAAAAACAGTTTTAAAAGATGAAGACTGCTCTGAGAGGCCAAGTGTTAAATCTAAAATGCCCAGCAAGTCCAGGGATATCCTCAGTTCCTTCTCAGAGGAACCTGAGAATGGTAATCTGACTTACTGAGATACAGGCAGTCCTTTCAGTTGGTCTGAATTATTGTAATTTACCAACATTCTTATCCAGTATTGCTACATGCAAAAAGAGTATGAAGAAAAAATTTCTGACTCTGTATTTAAAAAATTCATTTATTTAATTTGATTATTAAAATCCAGTGAGAAATCTGTGGCCAAATGACTCAAAAAACTCCAACAGAAAACCATTGGTAGAACCGATAAATAAGATGCAGAAAAGCCAGATAAAATGTAAAAAATCAAAGAAGAAAATTTCATTTAGTTTTACAGTCAAGGGTTTTTTTTCCAAAAAAGTGTGGAAGGATAGCAGAACTATCCTCTTATATGCTTTTTTTTTTCCTAAATACTAAGGGACGAATGATAGAACTTGGCTAAACATGTGGAACATTATTTTATTTTTACTACTTTATATTTAGGCATTTACATTACTGTTTTAGCAGTTTGGACTTCAAAGGCAATTTTTTAGGAATTTTAAGCATTTTATGCATGCTAAGCACTCTTTTTAAAATTGAGAGTATTGCTTTGATCAAAAACTCTGCAACTCTGCTTCAATCTCAGATGACATATTTCGGAGTCAACTGGCAGAACTGGGCATAGCCCTATTCAGGGCTATTAATATTTATCATTAATCTGATAGTAAGTTATTATAACCTAAGTGTCCTATTAAAATCTAACCATCCTGAAAGTCTGCAATCTTTTTTTTTTCTTTTTTTGCTTTGGTTGTAGCATATTTTAAGAATGTGAGAATACTTTGGACAGAAAACCAGAGAGAGTGTTCTGTGTGTTATGTTCATTGCAGTTTTGGACAGAGGCAGCCATGGTTAATATTTTGAAATCTGATGAAAATATATATTGTTTCATTTTTCTGAAAAAAAATCTCTTGATATGTTTGATGATACTTTAAACGATTTGATATGAACTTCTACCAGAAAACAAAAGAATTCATGGAGAGTTCATTCAGAAATTTTTGAATATAAATAGACTTTTCATTTCACTTTATTTTCTTCTAACAGTTACTTAACTTCTGTATATGACAAGTAAGACTCAAATAACTTTCCAAGCAGACTTTTTGCTGAGCAGCTCTATGATCCCAACTCTGTTTATTCAGTTTGATCATGTCTCCACCTCCCATAACCATGAGATCATGATATTACACTCCAGTTAATATTTCTTTATTACTTACAGTAATATATTTCCTTTTCTTCTTTCTTTTCCTGTTTTCTATATCATGGGGCAGGAGTTCTTACCTAAAAAATGAAGCCTTGGTTTACTCCATAAACATGTTTTTGGCATACTCATTGAAAAATTGATCTAGCTGTGATTTTTCTCCACACGATATAGCTTCAAGCTCAGTCTATTAAGCTACTTTATTTCAGATAACAACTTTGATACTGAGATCTTGCCTGCTCTTGCCATTGAAGCTGTCCAGCTGTTGTCACTGAGGTGGCATTTCTGTTTGTAGGTCTGATGGAGGCTTAGTGCCCTCAAGTGATGCAGTTCATATTGATCTTCATTGTTTTCTTATTGACCCAGTACCCACAAATAGAAAGATTTCTGTATTCACCTCTTCCCTATTTCTCACCTCTTATCTGAATTGAAGTTAAATGTCTCCCTGACTGTCCTGGATGTTTAGTCTTGGTGTGTCTTCACACATTTCCAGGTTTGTCTCTTGCTTTTTTTTTTTCCACATTACCAAAGATCTATAATATGTGTTAGAGCACCCCCTGCCTACTGATTCTTCTTTGACCACTGTGTGTTTCAAGATCTCATGGCAGAATAAATTGAAATGTGAATTCTTGTGTTGAATGAACAGATTACAAGAGCTGGTGCTGTTAGCTCTCACTTGCCATCTGAGAGGAATTTCAGCTCGGTGAGTACTTCTTTCCTGTATTAAGTGGTAAAGTAAAAGCTGACCACAGTGATCATTGTTTTGAGTTTCAACTGGACAGAGTAAGGAAAAGCTCCTTGCAGCAATCTTGGCTAGTATGTAGTAGACAACCAGCCCAGCTGTGACAGAAAAAAAGGGGCATGCTAACACACATTTCCCTTCCAGATTACTGCTCCAATCTCCATCTGCATTCTGCTAATTTTTTAATTCAGTAGGGAAAATATGAATGCAAAAGGAAATTTGCAGAGGAGTAGAGATTTTTCAAATGTATTGTGTTGCTATTACGCCCTAGTTTAGCACTAATTTTTTTTCCACAGACCCTCCTCACTGGTAATTCAATTTCTCATTTGTTTTGAAAAATTAATATTCAGGACCAAGTCACACAATACTTCCTATTGATTCAATAGATGAGCTGTTGAAAGACGAGGTTATAGAAAACATTGGTTGTGTTTTTTGTTATTTTCTCTGGGAAAAATGGTTTTTGTATCATCATAGATTTTCCACTAAAATTTCCTCATACTAGTCACTGGTCCTGATACAGAAAATATGAGGACGCACAAGTCTCTATTATTGGGATTTCAGATTCAGCTATTTTTTTAACATTATGAAACATAACTGGAAACATTTATTGAGAGTGTGACTCTTGCAGCATAAACCAAACAGTCAGACATAAGAGGGAATGTGATTTTCATAAATAAAAAGAAGTGTTCCGACTACAAAACTGGAAACCAGAAACTTGTTGCTGTTACATTGCCTTGCTGAATAGCTATAAACTTTAACATGTAATAATCTAAGTAAGTAAACTTGAATTTAGGATGCAGTTAAGAGATTGAAGAGATTTGAAGGTCATACCTTATTAGAATTGTCACACATATTTTTTTTATTAGCAATAGCACTACTTGTTAGTCAGGTTTCTCACATAAATTTGTATTTATGCAGAATTTTGAAGCTTGAAGTATTCCACTACAGCTTTGTTTGTTATTCCACCTACTATCACAGAGCCCTGAGTTGTGCACTGTGCGTCAAAACATATTCCATTCTTTCAGAGTTCTTGGGGAGGAAATACAATGTAATTCATTATGCCCTGAAGATAAACAGTACCTCTTGACCTTTTCAAGAAAAGTTGCAATATTTTCTTATTCCAGAATGTAATATTGTACTGAGCCGATATCAATGTGATAAGATAAATGTTTCCTTTTCTAATGTAAACCAGAGTGCACTACATTTATATAAAAATCTTGGGGGATACCCAAAGCCTCCAGATAAAAAGGGGCAGCTTGGCTATTGTAGGTCTGCATTTTTGAATTCTCAGTCTCAAAGCACAAAGGGCAAACTGCAGCCAGTCTTGAAGATGATGGCCATTTTGCAGAATGAACAGACTTTTGCATTGCCCTCTTTAGGATTCTTCTAAAGAATTTTCAAGCAAATTTTTAAAAGTATGGAATTTGTTACCTTTAAAAAAGAAACCAAACAAAAGCCCACAAAAATAAAGGTTATCTGTCTTTCTTCTCAGTACCAGAATCTTTTGAGATGTTCTGGTAAAAAAGTCAGTGCTACGCTATGTGTAGTTAACTTGCTTTTTTCAATACTCAGCATTTCAGAAAATGAAAGACTAATGAGGAGTATTGTTTTATCTGGTTTCTTTTTCTGCATTTTCTGCTGTTGTTCAGAGCAGTTTTCTTTACCTCTGTTCTTTATTTCTCTGATACACTGCTCATGGCATGTTTCTGATTGATGAAGTTGGTTATGTGTGGATGTGGTCACCACTGTGGAGAGGGCTCTGAACATGGCACTTTCAGCTTCCCTTCTGCCTGCAACACAATCCTCATGTCCAAAGGCAAAAGCATATTTGGCTTCATGGACTTTGCCCAAGTGTTAGTACAGAGTCCCAGTCTCTTCTTTCCTGGCAAATCTCTCTTCCAATGGCCTCATTTATCTTTGTATGTTAAATGCTTTTGTATGCAGGTCTGCTTATAATGTGGCATGCAAAAGCCCTCTGTTATTCGTGTATATTCTATTCACAGAAAAGAGTTGCTTTAACTGCAGCTATTCTTACATATAAAATGACATGGTATATTTTAATATCAGTTGATTGTTATTGCTTCTGCTCCTACTGCATTTGGAACTTCATAGACATTCTGAATGCTTACTACTGTAAGCAAAATAATACTGTTGCACTACAAAGCAGTAACATCTTTGAACCCCTTCCAGCTGAAAGTAAGACTATTCTAAACACACTAATCACAGCATATAAATTAGATAAAGCAGGGATTAAAATACAGGAGAAAAGAGCAGTTAAGAACAGGGGTAAGAACAAATGAAGTGTCATTAAATCAGTCTATTTTACATACCTATCACATTAATAAATATTCTTGGACTTTTTATTTATTATTTTTATTTATTTAAACTTAAGCAAGAGTCTTAAAATGCAAAGACTACATTTGGAAAGATTAAGGTCAGTATTAGAAAATTTGCTGAAAAATTTTCAGAGAAGGCTTTTAAGTTCTTGAGTGAAACAGAAATATGAGTGAAGATGAGGCTGCGATGTTGGGCAATGTGAGGAAGCCCTTGGAGTCACCAAGGGATGAAGACAACCATAATGAGAAAAGGAAGGCTGACAGATCAGAAGAAAAAAATGTAGACAAGGTTCTTTAGGAAGTCACATTGACTAGGATTTTGAGAAGAAAGGATTTGATTTTGGTTTGAAAACAAATGGTGCGTTCACCAGGGAACCAAGCAGAATGTATGAACTAGATATTCCCTACACCAGAAAAGAAGTATTTGTAAACTATGGAGGTTTAGAGGCAAAGAACTTAGATTTTGTCAGCAGATGTGCAATCACACATCCTCCTTAGATACTGTTCTCTCTTTGATCCCTACATTTAAGACAGTTCCACATATCTGCAGTAAAGACAGTACAAAATTTCTTCCAGATTAAAGATAGTTTCTAGAATATATATTATGTATATACGTATTTAAGATTATGCAGTCTGTATTCCATAGGAAAAGAGCATAGGAAAAAGGCAGAAATGGTATAAATTACTCAGTGGTGTTTACCACTGAGTCTGTTGCTTATCCCTTGCTCATTGTTGGAGATAGTTAAATGATCTGTATCAAATTCATTCTGCAGCTGTCAGTACCTGCAAGCATATAAACAGGCAGGTAGGATTTCTAGAAGGCAGATGACCGTGTGACTTAGAGGACTGCTCTAATTGGCATAATCAGTACAAGAAATGAAGAGTAAAAGAGCATGAAAATAGAATTACTTTTGTACCCCTTGAAAGGAGGCAGTAACAGGCTGTATTTAGTAGCTCCTGCAGTTTACTATGCTGAACTTCCCCTGAACATAGAAAAAGGGCATTTTAACCTCCAAAACCATCCATCTGGCATCCTCCATCAACATTAAACAGAAAGAAAAGAAAATAAAAGAGGGGGAGTGTTGTTGTTCAGAAACATTTGTATCTGCCTTGAGGATTCTACAGAAATGTTAGCCCTTGGTGGAAAGTGTCCCAGTCAAATTAACATCTCGGCACACTCCATTCATTTGCTTCATGGCAGAATGGAGTTGGTCTGTGCCTAGAATTTTACTGCTGCCTTGCATTTCTTCTTTACTAGACCGAAGGGTTTTATATCTGAAATCTGCATTCTTTGGATATTGCTTGAAATTAGCTACAGTGTGAGTAGACATGAGAGATTGACAGTTGAACACATATAGTAATTAACAAGGGCAGGATTTAATTGCAGCTAATTTGTACTGGTTGAACACCCCTCCATATAAAGATATTTTATATTCAATTATATTTGTAATGTTCTGGACAATCAACATATGGTAAAACTTAAAAGTATAAGCATTTAATCTAACATAGATTTGACCTGTCCCTTCTTCCTTTGCTTGTCAGAAACTTTTATTCCTTTCTGTATAGAAAACAGTTTCAGAAATGCAACTCTGGATACAGGACCAGATATCTTCCTATGTTTGCTCCTACTAATTATTGGAACTTGAGGATGCATTAAAGGTAGTCATATGAAATGGTGAATTGCCTCTGTTTCCAAAACTTTATTTTTACTTAAGAAAGTCAGGAAACTTGCTGCAGCTGTCTTACAGTGTGGATGAATGCATATGGTTTGTGACAGGTTAGGTACAACACTATAATTTATGACTGTGAATGTACATTGCTAAATTCCCTTCTTTTCTCTCAAGTAGAAACTTTCTTCTCATTATCTTTCATTTTTGATTTTTGTAAAACTATGTTGTTGAAGCTTTAGGTGTCATTGTTTTGTCTCCTTATGACACCTAGGGAAAAAAGCCCAAACTGAACCGAAATAAGAATTCTGCTATGCCATAAGTAATGTGGGGTAATATGTTTGCAAAACTTTAAAAATATACTCTAGAACAGAGATTAAATAAGGCTTGTGGTTTTCAAAAATGCAGAAATGTTAAGAAAACTTTGTCTGAAAAAAACTTACAACCTGGAAAACAAATGCTCTGGTTGCTACCACTTGCATTTGCCAAAATTTCCTTCCAACAAATTTAATGATTGGTGAAGGTGAAAATTCCTGTGGTCATTGCTCTTAGGGTTATTTTGAACTTTAACTTTGTTGCAAAATGTCCACTTTGGAATGCTATTAATTCACATGTAAATAATTTTAAATGGGGCTCATGATATATCTTGTCTTGCAAGATGATGTAAAAGCTCGAGTGAATTCCATGTGTTCAAATTTCAAAGGATGGTTCCTATTAGGTCACTTTGGAGCCTACCAATGTTTGGTATAAAAGAGAGACTATCTATACTACTTAAACTGTGTCAGACTAGTCAGAGAAACACTTCCTTTGGAAATTAAGGATGTCAGTTTAAGTAAAATTAATTTTTTTTTCTTGAGTAGCATAATAATTTTTAGTCACTAAAATATCTATTCTCAGTGATATTGTTCTGGCCTGAGTTTTGTACTCTGATTACTTTTTAATACTTTCTAGTTGGGAAGAAATTTAATTTCTCTTCAATATTACTTCCATTGTTTTTATTTTGCTGCTATTCTCTTTGCACTTGTAAAAAAATTATAAAAATCTTCCTTAAGGTACAGTTTTAGTCCTTCTGTGATTCACCTTTTCTCTGTCTTATATAATAATGAAGGTGTAATTCATTTATTCTTCAGAGAGACACAAAACCTCAAGCCAGAATCTTCCCAAATTCTGATGCAGAAATATCTAAAGAAAAGTACTACTGATGATTAAATCATTCTTAAATAGGTTCCTAACACTTTTCATTTTCACAGTATGCTTTTCCTAAAATATCTCATTTCCATGGTAGCCTTAATATAAACAAATAAAAGAATCCATATTATTTAAAAATCCCTTAAGTTCTTGAAGTTGGACCTTTTTACTCTTTTTACTTGTTTTTGTGCAAATGCCACTGGTGATACACCAAAGCCTTTGCAACGCTCTGTCATCTCATTCCAGAGTCCCAATCACCTTTGCTGAGTAACCCACTTGCTCCTTTGCCAGTAGCAGATGGAGCTCAGTCCCAGCATTGAGATTTGGGGTACTCCTGGAGCTGGTGACTAGCCTGAGCTCCAGGGAAATTACTTTCTTTGGAGCCTTTGTAAAATTGCTTAACTCTGAATACTCAGTCTGAAGTGCCGAAACTTGAGTATGAGAAATACTATCAACCATATTAGTATGTACAGAAATGATTATATGGTACTATTTTTATGGATTTGGCTGATGGTGACTCTGGAAGGAGATTCTTTGGGGTTTTTTGCCACTGCTTCTTTGATGAAAGAAATGAAGGTTTTTCTTAAAACAGTGGCTATTGGCAAAATTTTTACTTTGATCAGTAGAGCTCCTCCCAGATGCATAAGGTGTCCATATACAACTGGTACATAAAACTCATCAGCAGATACACCGTGGGAGGTTCAGGATGCAGCAGTTCAGAATGAAAGGAGTCTTGATTCTCCCACCCTGGAGTGTCTGCTCTTGTTTCTGACAATTTTTTTTCCATCCTGTTCAGATATGAAATTAAAGTTCTTTGACACTCTCACAAACCATCCCAAAATCACAGCCCAGCTGCTTCTGCCAAGAGAGGCTCCAAAACAACATGTGGCTTATCTGTTTTGAGCACATAGTCATGATCTTCACCAGTAAATTAAACATGGTTCCTGGATACTAAACAGAGCAGTTGACACAGGGTGAGACACACGTGAGCTAATAAGCATTTTAGTCCCCAGAATTGGGAATGCTGTACCCAGTTCTGTAGTCAAATTGGTCCTTGGAAAAGTCTGACTGTAGAGCTGTGTGCCAGGGCGTAGCTTGGGAGAGTGTGGGTCAGCACAGGTAAAAAATGCATGCCCAGAGCTTGCTGGTGCAGAAAATCACATTCTCAGTCACTCTCCAGTTTTCAGTGTATGCAAAGCCTGGGAGCTGGTAGAAGTGATATTGTTGTCATGCCTTTTTCAGTAATGCCCTCCCTATATTTTTTGTAATGCTATACATGAAAGTGCTTGCAGGGTTCATGCCTTAGTGTTATTAATGAAACTGGGGATTGCTGGAGAAGAGGGTGAGTACCTCTGGCATTCATCTAAAATCAAAGATTGTTTCACCTGCTGGCCACAGCTCTTTCTTCAGGTAGCTGCATAAGCCTTATGCCATAAACTGAGCTCCAGAAAGTATTTCAAAGCCATCCCAATGTCCTCACATAAAATAGTTTCTCTCCTGTTTTTATTCTTCAGTCCACTGTCCTATGGCACAAGAAGAGCCCTGGGAACTGCAGTAGATGAATAGGCATTATCCAGAAGGCTTTCTCATGAAAGGCAAGGCCTTCTGACTAAAAATACTGTAATACTATGATGTCTAGAATGTATTTTTTTTTCCCAAATATCAGAGATGAAATTATCTACATTTCATCCTGCAAAATAAAAAAATCCATCTCTAATAGAAATAAAATTAAAATAAATTTTAAAATTAAATAAATTTAAATAAATTTAAAATAAAATTTTAAAAATAACAGCTAAATTAAAGTTCATTGTGGATTGTAACATTGTACTAGTATTGAGATATTTAGTCAGGAATAGATCTATGTTTTGTGTGGTACGTGAAAATCATGGTATGAAGAAGTGATGATCTAGTAAGATACATAAATGTTCACACAGAAGATGCACTGCATTCTGCCTAGTAAATTAAATTAAAAGACAATATAGTTACAATTTTCTGAGGTTTAAAATGTACCAGGATGGAAAAAGAAGGTATTACAGAAAGGAGAATCTGGACATGAAATCTGAACTCTGTGCAATGAATAAAGAGGAGTGCTTTTAGAAGAGAAGACTAGTGACTAAGCTTAGATAATAATAAGCTGATGACATGACAGAAGACTGAAAAAAATAAAAGCTGATTGTTAAGTTTTGATTTATGTAAAGCAAGAATAGTTGAAGCAATATATGGAGTAAAATTTATATCTAAACTTAATTTCCAACATATTTTGTTCATGTACTAGATAACCAGTGTTTTTTTCTTATGTGCATGTTGGTGATAGTGATTATGTAATATATGCTGCATGGTTCAGAGGAAATTTTTACAGTCTGATGCCAGAAGAGACTTTAACTGATGTGAAGTGTTACATATGTTTGGCACCAACATGACTGGGTGTGTCTGCTTTTACAAATACATTTAAAGGTGATAATGCCCCTGAGCAGATTTACTATTATAATTTCTTGATTAGCTTGCTGTTTAGGAAGATTACTGTAGATGCCAAGGCAGTAGAAAAAGGATATTTTTTTCTTGGGTGAGCTGGATGAAGTGTGATAGAAACATCTCTCTTTCAATTCAAATGCCTAACCTGTTGCATTGCTCATGCATATTACTTGGGAATTCCTTGCACAGTTGCTATCAGTTCTCCAGCACCTAAATGCCCTGGGAATTGCAAAGTATCTTTATTCCTCTTCTGCAAAACAATTTTAATAGCTTCAGGTCTTTTCTTTTTCATCCCTTCAAGTTTCTAATCATAAAGAATATACTTCCTACTAGATGTCCTCACAAGGACTGAAACTGGGATGAGGAGCCCGAGGACATTTGCCTGTCTCTTTATACTTGCATTTTAGCTTAAAATTAAAGCTCTTTGTCATTTCACTCTTTTTATAATCTTCACTCTTAAAAGTCCCCGAAGTGGAGAATGCTTTCTCAGTAGCACTGTCTAAACTGACTGTTAAGGCTACCCTTCAAAACATACAATTCATTTGCCAACTACAGCAAGAACCTGAAGATTGGTATTCTTCAGAGACAGGTCTGTGTTGGATTGTGCCTGCTAGATCATCACGAAATGAACCCAAAAGTTAAAAGATAGATGAGCAGTCCAAGAGAAAAGCTGAAATTGTAATAATTCAAGCAGGTCAGAGTAGACCACAAGATCACGTAGCACTTGCATATTTTATATAAACATATAAATCAATTTGTGATCTTGGAACAGAGGTTTCTCTGAAGTCTCACTGTCCACACAGTACCAGATTTTAGTGCTCAGAATTATTCCAAGGAGTTTAGATGAGTCTTTTTGTTTCAGCACATTCAAAACTATTGCCCAGTGCTGCCATTGATAAGTTTAGTGTCTGGAAATGGGCTGCTATTTACATAATTTACTTCTTTATCTCATATCAAGACAAGTTTTTACTGGGATTTTTTTTGGTTTTTCACTCGAAGACCAAACTCCACTTCTGTCTCCAAAATATGATTTCTCAAAAGTCTTGAAAGATTGCAAATAAAATGGCTATTGTTTTATTGCCTGTTTACATTCAGGTTTATTGTTTCTTCCCCTATTAATTCTTTTATTGAATATGTCCCTATCTATATGAATAGTTTAGTTTATGTTAACTGAAGTTTTAGAAAGCATCACAAAAATATCTGTAATGAAAAAAAATATGCCCAGTAAGATTTCAGTTCAGCTGCTTTAGCTTAGCAATATAGACTGATTTTTAATGTGGCTGAGATTGTGTAGTGACTTTGGATCAAATTAGTTCATTAAAAATGTGACCAAAATGGGGCAGTTTGTTTTTGCTTTTTTTTGTTTGTGGAGATGTCTGACTTAAGTTGATCTAGTGATGCTTTGAACCCTCATTCTTGCCTCGTCTTTCCTCTTCTGTGTTCTCCATTTCTGCCACATCTCCGTTGTTTCTATTAAGAATTGCAACAACAAGAAAATCTTGTTTTCTGCTACTGTTGTGCCCATACTTGGAGGTGAGAACACAAGAATCCTGGTCAGGGGCTCTGACTGCAGTTATGGCACAGAGCATTTATTTCTAAGCCATCTCTTGTTCTGTATACACTATTTCTCTGTTCAGTCCAAAATTTCAAGGATAGTCTCATAAACACAAAAGTGGTCATGTAAGGTTGGAAAATTCCAAAGAGCAACTCTCTATGTGCTGCTCTTGCTGATCCTCTGCTGTTAGCTCACCATGGAAACAAACCATGCTGGAGCTCCATGATACTCGGTTTATGAGAACATGGTGTTATTTGAAATGTAGCAAGGTGTTAGACATCACAGTAATCCAAACTTGGCATGCTTTCACAGGAACCACACAATCAAATAAAACAGGGCTGTGAGACACTTCTAAAGATCTACTGTGTCCCAGAGCAGAATGGGTGCTCTTAACTGTTCTTTAAGGTGCTTCTTGAACAGGTTCAGCAATAATGATTTTGCAGCATGTACACAATTTATTGCACTACTCCACTACTCTACCATTGGAAAATTTCTTCTTAAATTTAATACAATCTCCCTGGATTCAGTTTAAGGCCATTTTTGCTTGTCCTTCCCATGGAGTATAGTTAATTTGCTCTGTGCAAAAACTTGCTGATGGCTCTTACTGCTTTAGGGTTGGGGTTTATTCCTGTTTTTATAATCAGACTTCTGCTGTCCTATATGTTGGAATTTGTCATTGACATAATTATTACCATTCTTTTCTGGTTGCTGCTAAAATGGTCTACCTCTTTGAACCATTGTGTCCCTATCTGGGTACATTTCACTAAATGAGTCTTTAGAAGGTTGAGGAAAGTAGAGAAAATATCAGTTTTGTATATGACACTTCTATTTTTATATCCTAGTTGCTTTTATCACAATAATATGACAGGATTTTTTATGTCTTCAATGCATGGTTTTCATCACAGCTATATGTATTAAATTTAAGATTTCTTTAAATTATGCTCTTAGTAAGAGCAAGAACTAAAAGTCAATAATTAGAACTATTAAAACTATTTAAAACACCCTTTAAATTTATAATTTCAAACTTGAAACCCAGTCATGACCTTTTTCTTTTCCACTGATAATCAACTGGATATTTCAATAATGGCTTTTGTGCCTTCCCCCCATACTCTAAAAGCCTGATATGACCATCTTGATAATATTTCCTTTTGTGGTTACAGTCTCACTCATTCCTCTGGATATGGATTTGTAAGGGCAGTGGTAAATCAAATTGTTATCATTCAAATATTTGGAGCCCTTTCAATCAGCAGCTCTTCAATGGACATGTAATTTCTCACACTTGGATTGGCTGAGAGAGTTTGATTAGTATAATTACTGTAATTTTATTTGATTTTGGTACCATGTAGGTCCATTTTCTTTGATGGGTATTTTTGGTTAGTAGCTTGCAAGGAGGGTATCCAGATGAGGAATCTGTGCTTCTGATACTTTGTGTCAGCACTCCTTTACCAGAATGTAATTTAATTGAAAATAAGTTGTAAAGATAGACGTATTTCATTCTGACTTCTAAATGGCAAGGGCTATTTTAGGGTAAAATTGTTTTGGCATTTGTTCTTCACATGATATTTTACCTCTCTGTATTACTTAACAAAACTAGTCAGTCTTCAGATCTGTCCTCTCAAACCTGAGGTTCTATTCTGGGAATCTTGCTGTTGGCCAGAACAAAATGATTGAGTGCATGCTTTTGTCTGGTTTGCATCTGCCTCACTTCTTGGTTTAGTTTATATCTTGGTGATGATTATTTGGTAATAATTTGATTAATATAATCTCTGTGATTAATGCATTGTCTTTAATTTTAAAATTTCCTTTCAGATTTCTAGCAGTTAAAACTATTGCCTCCTAACAGCCTTCCAACAGTTATAATGCTTCCTTTGATACTCTGTTTCTTTCCACTCCCAAAGTTGCTCCCAATTTTGATCTTAACACACATGGGGCCATCCTTGATATAACTTGCATCAGTTCCTTTCTTATTTATAAATTATCAAATCATCTATTATTCTACCTAAGTCAACAATACTTTGTTTCTGACTGCTTTAATTGAAAGTAGGTTTCACAGCCAATAAGGGAATGCCTACGATGGACGGACTTGAAAGGTCTTTGACTTGAAGGTCTTTTTTTAACCAACTCCTTTCAAATCCTATTGATACTTGCTACCATATAAACATAATATTATATAAACTTATAATAATTTTACGGATTTTTTTTTATTTCTGGCTTCACACATGGGATAGCTGTATTGATTGTTCTTCTTTGTCTGCATACTTAAATAGCTTTTATATATCAGTTAGGAGATTTTCATTGGAAATAGATCATACCAGTTTTCATGTGGAAGTCTGGTACATGCCACCATTACCACATTATTTTCATGTAGAATTAAGAGATTAAGAGAATTAAGAGTTCTCCTGTTTAGCTGTTACATGTCCCAATCTTTTAAAAATCACACCCCGTGGAAGAATATAGCAGTGTCAGAATATTTGTGAGCTTGGATTGCTGGCTTTTTGTGTGTGTACCTTCTAGGGTTATTTTTTGGGGTTTTTTGGGGTTTTTTCATTTCATAAATTCAGTTAGTCACTGTGCAATGTAAGGAGAAGGAAATAAGTACAGTAGATTGCTTCTGTGTGTACAAAAGGAAAGTTAAGTTCAGGCATGTGGGATGAAAGAATGGAAATTGTCAGGTTCGAGCTCAACCCTGGTGTTGTGAACCCCCATCTCTCCTAACCCTTGACATTTGCATTCTTCAGCTGGTTTGAGCTTTGGAGAAAACATTTGGATTTGCTGTCAGGCACCATGTTATGCATGGTCTGACATGGAGCCCTAATGACCAGTGCAGACTGTGTCTGTGGGGAAGACATTCCTGCTAATGCTGCCAGGAATTGAAGCATGTAGCTGTTATGGGTGTTTTGTTTCTTGTTCTTGGTCAGCCAAATAATGGGCAGAGAAAATTAAAGAGTTGTTTTTGCAAAAGTCTTTAGAATCTATTAAATTGGGTTATAGGGAGAGAAGCTAAATTGGCTTTTTAAAATGAAATATGTAAACTGCTAATTACTAGTGCCCTGTATTTATTTAGAATCCTTCACACTGAGGAAAAAAAAAAGGAAGACACTAAAAAAAACAAAAAACCAAAAAACCAAAAAAATACCAAAAAAACCCCCTCAAAACAAAAAACTAACACCAAAATACCCAACCAAACAACAATGACAACAAAAAATGCCAAAATAATTAGAGTGAAAAAAAATCTGGTAATTAACTATTATTTTTCACAAAACTAGTCTAATTACAAATTAGTCATGGTGAAATGAAAGGTCAATAACTACAGATGCATAATTTCTCTCTGATAGATTGCTGTTTGAAAATAGGTTTATGACAATTATGTGATTAATTTCCTTTTATTAAACAGCATTATAAGACTTCATGTTGCATTTATCACTTTATTACTTTACTTTTTCTCTTCAACTGGCTAACATCAGGATTGAACAGAAGCTCAGGTAGATTGAGGATCATTTCTTATAGTGGCATTTATGTTGCAGGGAAGACCACGACTCTGAATCAAAATTAGAGCCTCAGTATACTGAAACTGTCAGTATCAGCCTAAGAGAGCAAAACACACACACAGCATCACCCCTGCCACTAACCAACCAACCCACCAACAGCAAAGTGCTTTTAGTCCAAGGAAACAAGAGCCATATCCAGAGACATTCTTATGCTTTCTGAACTGAAGCATTTGAGGAATGTAAGTTAAACTGTGATCCAGAACATCTTTGCCTACTTGCCCCCAACCCTCAATGTGCTCTACTGTTTAATTTTGAAATTCCCCAGACATGAAGAGTTGCTGTCCTGAACAAATGTAGAATTTTCCCAGCCTTGGAAAAGCTGGGAAGCCTGGGGATCCAAGAGCCAGGCAATCATTTGCACAAATTCTTGTAGTGTTAATGTAGTAAATGTTTCCAAACATATTCTATGTTCACGTAATCCCACCCTGTAGGGTTGAGCTTACTACTGCATTTGTGGGCACTACCACTTCTTGTCCTCCTGTCTAGCAGCCTGGTGATAGGAGTACTTGGGATTGTAATACAGTGTCAAAGACTATTGCCTCTTCTGGAGCATAGTATAGTTTCAGACATTTTCATGTCTTCCAGGTTTCTGTTCTACTACTAGGCAAGACACCGTAATCCAGATTCAGAAGACAGAAAAATCTTTTTTTTTGTTGTTTGAATATTGGCATAGTCTGATGTTGGGTTAACTGAGTGAAATCCTTCTTGGGGAACATCTAAGTTTTTTAGGTAATGTATTCTTTGAGATAGGTGTCAATAGCCTCAGCTCTCTGGTCTACTTCTATAGGCAAACACTGTAAAAATTGTTCAGTCTATCTCGCATTGGAGAAATCAGACAGGTTATGTGGCTTGGATTTCTGTTACATGCAGGTGGGCTTCCCAGTGGGGCAGATTTATCCTCAATTTTCTTTGGGTGTCTTAGAGAAAAGAGAGTGTTGTTGTTGGAAATGGGAGCTCGCCTTCTCTATCAAGGCTTCTGAAGAGACTGCTGCTGGAAAGGGGTTGGATCATCTTAAATTCAAACTGCTTTGCTGCTGCATTTGGAAAGATTATAAGCTGTTGTGCTGACTGACTGATATTCATTAGAGAACTTTCTGGGCAAACACAATCAGTGAGAGAGAATGTTTAGCAATATCATGTGAGTGCTATTAGGAAAGGTTGAACAATGTTGTCTTTCAGTCACTGTCTTTTGAGGGTTTTGTACAACTATGGGTAATTCTGGGATTCTTGTTGGGAGCCAACCAGAGAATAGGCCCTGAGCAGGTTATAAGGGGTCAGAGGTTCTCCTGAAGTGTTTTTTGTAATAAATGTAGCTATGTAATCATTTGGTTAACTTGTTATTCAACCAGTGCAGAGCAGTCTTTGGCCTTAAATCCAGCTTAGCATGTTGATACGTTTCGGTTGCATAGTACTACCAGAGAGATGACTCGTTTGACATATTCAGCCATTTGGAAACTTACACGTTCAGAAACTTATTTTACGTTCAGCAGGAATGTTAGGGTATGCAGTCATTTGAAAAATAAAATAGGAATTGGGAATTAGAAAAGAAAAGAGTCTGGTTGACTTCTGGCAAGTGTTTTGGTTTTGGCTATCTGCAGAGTATACACCTCTTGTCAGTATAAATAGGGAGTGCCTGTATAAACATTCTTGTTTCGCCTGTTCCACATAATAGTTTCTTGTATCATATTTCTTTTGACCTCGCTATCTGAAACCAATTACAGGAGATCCATTTGGGCTGCATCTATTTTCATAAGAAGCCCAGGCAGCAGTGTTTTTCTCAGAGATGAATATCAACATCAAATATCCTTCTGAGTGCTTTGTTATTTATGTTTCAGAGAGATTTTGTAGCCTTCAGCTCTCAAGAATGTGTCACGCTGTGCTGTTTATACATTGACGATATTAATGGGCATAGATGTCATTTTTCATTTTAACGTCTCAAATGCAACAGGCTGATAGGTTAAACATTCCTGGTTTTAAGGGAAGGATATGAGTGACATCTGTTTCCTAAAAATACACATATATTTAATTTCTAAAAACCAAAGTAATAAGTTTACCATCTTTAGGTGACGGCTTTCACTTTATTAAAATGGTAAAACTTTAAAAATAATTTTGAATCATGCTTACATCAAATAGAAGAGTTTGGAATACAAAATTAAAGGGAGTTATATCTCCTAGTAATATTGCCAACAAACGGCAAAATCTACTGCAATTTATCAACTTTAATAGTGTGAGTTATATGCAATTATTTTCATTTCTGTTCTGCTTATGTTTTAGCTGAGCCAAATCTACGTAGTAAATATTAAGAAATAGTGTTCCCAATAAATATTTTACTAGAAGACACAGGGAGTTCTGGAAACCATATGCCCAAATTTTTTTTCCTATATAGCCATTACTTAAAACATTATAATGATTTTCATTTACATAATTAAAATAATTTCTAATCCTCAATTCTTTTTATTGCTTTTGTCTACACTGAATTTTCTTATAATTTCATTAATTTAGATAACTTAATTGAGGAAAAGTTCCTACTAAATTTGAAATAAGTGTTATTGGAAAGTAGATGCAGTTTTGACTGCCCTAGGATTTGTTCTTTCTGCACTTAACTTGAGGTAGAACTCAACATAAATTTGCTCTGCTAGATTTAAAAGCATCTGTTATTTTGTCTTCATTACACTGTTTTTAGATCACAGGTTATTGTCAGAGAAATTTATAAATGATACATGGGATGGGTGTTTACTGGAAGTGTAGATGTTAAACTATGAATTTTGGAAGATACTTTCAAGTTGTCAGTTTGTCTTGCAAAGATTTAATAGCAGCAAATGAATTTTTAGAACTAATATTTTATAGTCCCATGACCTTCATTTATGAATAACGTCAGTAATAATGCTTTGAAATTAATAGTGTTTCTGGGAGGTTGTTTACTGTATAGCAAAATGTAAAGTTAAGCAGCACACTGGGAGAAAAAAATACCATATGATGACTGCTCTAAGAACAAAGGCTGACAGTGATTTCTCCTTATGAGTTTTAAATCATCTCTGATCTCTTGAAATTGTTTTCTGTTCTTCTTCTATCTCCTGTGTTTACAATAATCTAAACTGCCACAATAAGATCACTGAAGTATTCAGGTAGTCATCATTTATAAGACATTCTGTATTAAAAGATAAGCCTTTACTCCTTTAGAGATATTCCCAACCAGCACATGTGAATCAAAATAGTTTAAGTAGTAGAGCCTTTTATGCAAGCATATCCTGTTGTGCTGCCTTGCTTTTTCATGAAGTGTGACTCTTTTTGTAGTTAGCTGTAGGAAGTCATACTTTCTTAGGCTCATTCCACGGGAGTATGCCAGCCACAATTTGAAATCATACTGTCTAGATTAAATCTAAGCTACAGCAGACTATAATTCTCTAATTTTCAAGTACTGTAAATGTACAGCTTTACTGGATGCTTACTTGCTTGTTTTGTTGTATTGATATGAGGGCTTTGCTGCTGAGGAAGATAACTGTCAAAAAGAAAAGATTATTGTCTTTATATTTTTTTGCATTTCCTCTTCTCTCATTCTCATGACAATATCGTCCCAAGTGGTGAGGTTAGTTTTCCTCTACAGTCTCTCATGAATTCAGGAGTGCAGTAGTTTTCTTCCTTCCATTCAAGTTTTCCTTTTGGAGAGCGCAATAGATTAAGGAATATAAACTTACCACAGATCTTCTGTTCGTGCTTTTAATCTGTTTTTGCTTAAACCACTGCAAGAAGTTGGGACCAAATCCTGGTGCCCCTGAAATCAACAGATACATTTAACTCTGATCCCAGGCAGAGAAGGACTGTCCTGTAGGATATGCTCTGTGAGTGCTGAAGAGATCATGGTTCCTTGGTAACAAAATATTTCAAGTGCACTTTTAAATATGTTAACTTTTGTTTATTTTTAGCAGAGAGAAGATAGTTCTGTGTGTCTCATTGCTTAGGTTCAGAGGAATGTATACTCTTTGTAAAGCTGACCTGTAATTACTTGAGAATTTGATGAAACAATACAGGGATTGTTGTGGGAATGTCTCCAAATGTTAAAAGTCTGCTCTGCAAACTTTGTACCAGGGCCTTCTATGGGGAGACGAATCAATGTTGTTAGGAGATGGTACTAGTGCATTCACTTTGTTTACTTTGGTTTTCTATGTCTGCCTGCCTTCTCAGAAAACTTGCTTGGAGCCAGACTGTAGCAGCCCTCTCTCTGTCTTTTCATAATTGATCAGGGGATGACTGCCTTCCCTGAGGGTTAAGACGTGGCAACTTTTTCTGTTTGCTCAGCATCTCAATGCAGTAGTTCAAACATTGTTCACACCAGCTGGCAGTGTAATGCCATATGCACATCTTGTCAAAGCAACTGTTGTCATGGATACTAGAAACTATCTTAAAAACCAGCTCATTTGAGTCTAATCAAAATTGTACCTTTCTTTATCAGCTGAGAATCTTTATTATTTTAGGGAACATTGATCAAATGGCAGTACATTCCATCTACAGTAGGTTTTAATAACAGAAATAATAGCGTGATGTATTGTAAAGCTATAACTGCTATTTATTGAGCTGATTTTTCTAAGGGGAAAAAATGAGTTCTCCAGGTAGTTTCAGTGGAAATGTTTTAAATCAGGTTTTTTGGTTTATTTTGGGTTTTTTTTTCTTTTATTTCTAAATAAGTACCACGTTATAACACTTGACATTTAAAAAATAATTTTATAGGGAAAAATGATATAGATTAGCATTCTTCTGGTAAGTGGAATGTTTGTTTACATTTCATATGTTTAACTGTATTTGGCTGAGTTGGAATGAAAACGTAAAATAAATGAAAACATCTTCTATTTTGATTGGGATACTGTCATCCCTGAGCCTGATCTGGTTGGTTGAGTAATAATTTCTTTGTTCTCTGATTTTCCTAAGAATGCAAATTAAAACCACTCATTTTTATTTGGCATTAAAACTGCACTCTTTTTTTTTGTCAAAGGAGAGGTTTCTCCTTGAATTGTAAGTACAAAAAGTGTTTTTAATCTTCAATGAATATCCTTATTAATTCACTTTCAAGATAATCTGATGTTGATTTGTCAAATTTAATTACAGCTTCTGGTAACACTTGAAGTCTACTTGCTTTTACTTCAAATTGTAATACGAAAATGCAAATTGAATGATAATTTGCAAGGGAGTGGGCATTTTAGTTGAACACTCAAAGACAAGTTCCTTGTGGAAATGAGGCTATTGATGCAGTTTATGATTTTTCCTCTTCAAGCACTTCAAACAAATTAACTTTATTTCCTGCAGGATTTCATGTACATCCATAAATTCTAGTGAAGTCTTATATATGTACTTTCAGAATATTTTTTTTAATGTTTCAAGTTAAAAAAAACCCCTGAAGTCTGAAATCTAGCAAATAAAAATCGAATAGGAGGGATTTTGTTTGTTCAATTGGACTTTTACCTAACATTAGCAATGAGTAACTGATTTCTTTCTAGGAATTGGTCAAATTTATTTACCTTTTTTTTTTTTTTTTTTTTTTACTTTTAGGCACTCCAGGCTGCAAGGCAGCTGCTTTTACAGCAACAGACAAGTGGACTGAAATCTCCTAAAGGCAGTGAGAAACAGAGACCGCTGCAGGTTAGTAAAGTCTCCTTGCTTTTGGGACCTTAATCTGCTCACTCACATGTGAGGGGTGTGTGTCAATCCTGTCCTCTAATGCTGGATATGTGCATATTCACATGCTGCAGGTTGCTGGCTTCTTGCTACTGACTGCTCAGAAAAAATTCACTGTAGTATACAAAAGCCTTTTGTGGCTGTACATGCTTAAAAGGGCTAAGACTGAGTTCAGTAACTGTGGTACATTAATTCTTTATAGACATGTTACAAAATTGGCATGTGATTTTTATATGTGCATGGTTTAAATTGTAAAAACATGTTAACCCTAGGAGCAAAACAGTATCAGTGAAAAAAAAAAAGAAAAGCTAAACAACTCACAGGTACCATATATAAGTGACAGAGAAGTGTTCAGAAACTTACCAACACAAGTGCATGAAATTATGAAAAGTGTTTCTGCCATTTTAGAAAAAAATATATGTCATGAAATTTCACATTAGGATGTTGTTGGGCTTTAGATTATGAATGGGTAAACGGAAGTTCTGCTATTGAACAGTTATTTTAAATGCATTAGTAAAAACATAAAGAGAGTTTTATTCTTGGAAAATTTTATCAGAGTGGTATTTTTATGAGGTATTAATTCATTTATTCCTATTTCAGAGTTCCATGTCAAATTGCATTCTGCTGACAAAACTTGTTCTCTCTTGTATATAGATCAAATATGGGTGCTTAACTGCTGAATTATGTTTTGTTGCAGACAATTTTATTTTGTTCAGGAAATTTTTAAAAAGTATAAATCCTACCATTCTCTTCCTCACATCTATTTTTCTGGGTGAACATTTATTCTCTCAGGACTTCTCCTGTTTTCTAATGGAGTAGGGTGTTTTTATCTCATTTTTAGTTTTTGTCATGCATAATGGAGGACCCCAGGCACTAGAATGTAATTTTTTTTCTCCACCAGGGAAATGCTGTAAAATTTGTTCACTTGTGCAATTTCTGAATGTGATTTCACATTGTCTCCTTTCTTTGTGAAATGGGGGTGGATCAATGTTGGATGCAGCAAACAGGTCCACATTCCTGGTCAGCACTCTTTAGCTTTTAAGGTTTTATACATTTGCTTGGAAACAAACAAGAATTTAGGAATATGGCTAAAGAAAATGGCAAAAAGGAAAACATGACATGATGGTATCCTGCCATACTGTAGTTGTAGTCCAGTCCTGGCTGGTCCTGGGACCCTCTCAGCTTTCTCCTCCTCACCCTTGACTTTGCTTTGCAAATGCAAATTCACTTTTGCTTTGTATCGAATATCTTCTGCACTGAAGGCACATAAGAAGAGTAGCCACAAAGGTAGAAGCTTATGAACTATGTGGGTTTTTTAAGTTTTAAAGTGGAATTACTGACCTTGAAGGGTTGAATCATGAAAATAATTGATTTAATGAATATTGTGTAAGTACTTCATTCTGCTAGGTCCTCATTCTGAAAGGTAACAGTGGCTGTACAAGGAGTGTACAAGATCCATCTAGCCCTAAGTTCTGTGTCTAAATTGGCCAACACCAGGCAATAAGGAAAGTATATGAAGCAGGTATAAATAGTGGTGTTTTTCCAGTATATGTTTTCAATTTTTTTTTTTACTTTAATCCTCCACCTTTTAAACCAGCACAGTCCAGGAGCTACTCATTTCTCTTTTCACATTCTCCACCTGTTCACAAACTTTATTTTCAAGGTTAAAGAGGTCTGGGGGTGCACTCTTTGTGGTAGGCATTGGTGAAATAGTAGAAAACCATGTTTGGAGGAAAAAGAAAGCCCAGAGGATGATGAGAAGAAGAGAGGGAGTCTTGTGCTTTCACGTTCTCAAAACACTAGCACTGTCCTGATGCCCTTTAAATGCTAGGAGTTCATGTGTTGGTGCTGTATCACTTGTTTCCCAGGAGGAGTAAGCATCTCATTAATCATACTTGAGAGGCAGGAAGAAGAAAATACAGCAAATAATTTTATTTTCAGGATTGTTATGTGCTCCTGAAAGCCTAGATTATTGCTTATGTTTCCAACTTTTTCTTCCATTATCAATGTGTGCACAGTGTCTCTTATTGGCCTTGAACATTTCATTTGGTTCATTTTTAAAGGAGAGGAAAAATGGAATTTGCTCCCAGACTTTGGTTTTATGTATCAAATACCATGTAAATTCAGGTATGAGCACGAACTGCATTTTAAATTTCCTTTTTAGTGAAAAGGATGTATAAAGGTTTTGGACGTGAGTCCTTCAAGCTTTTCTATTTCTGTCTCTTACTGTCCATTGTTCATCATGTAGTGGAAATTCACATTTCAATCATCATGTTGCCTGTTTAACCAAATACTGTCATAAAATTGTACAGCATTATTATTTTCTTATGCCAAACTTGATGGTAACTTTAGCCAAAACCTTCTAGCAGTAGAAATTGTTAAATTTGTATAAGGTTTATAAGACAAAATTGAGGGTTATAAGGCAAAAATACTTGTACTTGTGTTTGTGATTAAGAAAACAGACTTCTTCCAATATTTTAAAAAACTTTCAAATTAGTGCATATCTAATTTCCTCCATTTCAGAAGCATTTACTAATCTGGCAACTGTTGATATGTAAAACTAGATTTATAAATCTAGTAAAAATGCAATAAAACCTTTAAAAGTAGCTCACACATCTGCAAGAAAATGTGGCTATTTGGTAAGCCCTGCCATGCATCTCCTGTGCTCTGTAATTTGATGTAAACTATTCTATTGTTCCATGAGCCAAAGAGGGAAAAAACTTGTATTTATTTTAGTGGCCATCTTTTCTGGGAGGAAAGTAGCATATGGTGTTTTTATGTATGTTCTCTCTGTTATTTCATCTGCGTCAAGTATTTTAGTGACTTACAGCACCTACTAGCTAATCAGCAAGTTGAAAGCTGATTGAAGAAACCTTCAAATTTGTGTCCTCAGCTTTGCAAAAAGAGGGTGTTGGGTAAGTCATCATGTTCTACTGTGCTTTACTGAGGGAATGTCTTTAGGGGAACTACTGAAATTTTCCTAGAATAATTTGAGTGTCTTTTGTGTCCTCATGAAAAGCCTTTACAAATATATCACTAGCTGTGTGATCTGTTGTAAAAGTGCAGAAGTTTTTGTTTTAGTTTCTAATGCAAAAGTTACCTTTAGCTAGTAGTTATCCTATATTTCCAGGGACAGGAGGTTTATATTTAGATTGCGAGTTAACAGAATACCTGCAAAAATTACAGTTTTAGATAGACGCTTGTCTTGATCTACTATTACTTTGATTTACATTTGTCTGGGTTTTACACTGCAGATGGCATAACCATTAGCATGTCTTATGTAAAACAGAAGAAGAAAAACATCCCTTTTGACAAGCTTGAGTACCAATTGTGGTAGTGATTTTACTTTCATGTATAGATATCCGAATAAATGTATTTGAAACATGTTTATATATGCCATTCATTAGACTGATGCACCAATTGAATGGATCCAATCAGTACATACATTGATTAATGACATATTGCAAAACAGCTATGGAGAGTTTGTGATGAGAGTTGAGGGTAATGTTAACCTGCATATGATGAGATAATAGCATTTACTGTTTTACATTGCATCCAGTAAAATATTGCTGTAGTGAGGTTAAGATTTTTGTAGTACCCTTTTTTATTTCAGAATATTTTCCTTTTCTGTGGAACTTGTTATAATGGTAATCCACAGTGAAGCTTACTAATTGCTTTCAAGGATTCTCTCCCTATCACCAAATTTCCATAGCAGGCATAACAGCGAAAAATATCACCTTGGCTCTTAGAGCATGTAGTTCATTTTCCTAGGGCAGAAAGTCACTGTCCTTAGAGCCACTGAAGAACCTGGTATAATCTAGCTTGAGTTTTAATACTGGCAGCTTTATTTTCATCTTACATTTACAGTCATGAGCGAGACTTGGAGCTCTTCAAGAACTGTGAGAGCACAAACATAACCCAAAGGTAAATGCTGTCAATTTTCTGCCATTGGGTGGGTATTGGTGTACAGCATTTCAATTTTATTTCTCTTCCAGGTAGGCAGTTTCTATGCTTAGACTAATCTCTCCATGATACACAGACTGCTGTTGTCCTCATACATGGTGATTTGCACAGTTGTAATTCTCTTTGTTTGCCTAGTTATTTCTATTCCCAGTAATGTCTCTAAAGGAATAGTTTATTTTGATAGAGTCAGACTATGAACATAATGTCGATTAGAATAAATAGATAATTATTTTCAGGCCCACAGTTTAATATATCTACAATGAAATGGTTAGTTGTTTTTTTCTTTCTGGCTAGGTGATTTGTTGTTTCAACATCAGTACTAATGTATTCTATAAGAGGATGGCATGTCATGAAATCATGACACCTGGAATCAAAGGGTTAAGCTCAGTGTGTACCAAGCCAGTTGTATAAATATCATGCTGTATGGAGTGTTGAGTTGTTATGGTAAGCTTTGTTTATTTAACATAAGCACTTTACGGAAGTGTAATAATTTGATAAAATTTGGGAAAAGTATGCACTTAATTTTAATTGTTTAATTTTTATTTCATTGGTGCGTAACGTCAGAAGAACCACTTTTTTTAAAAGACCCTCAAAATGCAAAAAATAAGCATGAAAACTTAGCATGAAAAAATATTCATAGTCCCTTTTAACCTACTCTCCTTGCTTTACTCTCTCCTAGTTTGGTCATCTCCCTTTGGATCTTCATATAGGCCTGAGTTTAAAATTGTACATAATAAATAAGCAAACATATCATTAATATTGTAACCTTTAGTTACTTTTTAAAACATATATAAGGAGTTGATGAGAGATAAGAAATAGGGAATGTGGGAAAAAAGAAGCAAACCCCACTGCATTTAAATTATATCCTCTGATTTAATGCAATTTGACTTCAACCGTGCATGCTTAATGTCAGTCAAAAAGTGCCACTTTAAAAACAGAAAAATTACTTGTTATGGTTGTAACTTAGAGAGTTTTGCATTACATTGAACAAAAATAGACATAAATCTAACTGGTTTAAAACTATTTTTTCATAAACTGCATGTTACATATTTCTGTTTACCTAATGCATGCTGCTGAGCATAAGAAGTAGGAGGATTTTGTACATGGTAGAAAACACTGATATAGGAAGATGCAAATGCATAATATGTAGTGTAAGAGGAGAGTAGTGATAAACAGTCTTTCTCCCTCTCGAGTATAATTCTAGAGGAAATGTGTGGCCTACATATAAGCAAACATTGAGGCTTGGGGTAAATTAAATTTGGAAGATAGCTGCTGGAAAATCATAAGTCCCATTTTCCCTTGTAAGTCTATTCGGAGGAATATGCAGTTATCCTCTGACGTGCAGAAATTTGCATCAGTAATATCCACTCTAAAGACAAGGATAACCCCAAGAGATGGAAAGAAGGCAAGGAGTTATTTTTGCATAAGGTGTAGGGGGAAGGGAAAGGAGAAATATCTGTGTTCAAGATTATGTGGTGTAGAAAACAGGAGTTCCATTAAGGAAGAGGTAAAAATTCAATAATAAAGACAAAAACCAGGACATTATTTCTTTAATTTAAGTGGAAGTGTTAGTATCACAAACTTGCTGGGAAGTTCTTTTATGGATAGAACTTATGTCCTGTCTTTGACAACCTTTTCTATTCATGAAAACCTGTATTTTGCATCGTGTTCCATCTTGCTGTAAAACCTTCTAATAACAGATTTAGTTTAAGTCACATTTTACTCTTGAAAATTTCCAGTGTTAAAAATATACATCTACTAAGATAGTGGCACTGGTTAGAATGGTTTCCTTTTTAGTTTGAAGTATATATGCATCACCCTAAGGTGTTATCTCTTATTGTCATTTTTAGGAGTATAAAATATTCCAGTTAACCTTATGTGTGATCTTTGTAACATGGGAAAATTTTAACTAGCAGTTTTCTAACAGAAGTTATCACACAGTAGATTCATTGGAGAAAAAAAGCCCCAGAAACAATTAGCTGATGTGGAGATCATCTCTTTATCCTGACAACATTGTTGCAATATTATAAAATATTTTTGATTCAGAGGAAGGAAGTATTATGCAAGTTCTGTTTACAGGTATTGAATGTGCAGAATACTAATTAGGATTATTATGTGATCAGGGATTTCAAGAGGCATTTTAATGTTGAACACATGTCTGTGCAGAATCTGATGTATCAATCTGTTACTGTGACTGTCCAGGAATTATCACTGACATCACTGGAATCTTTCCTTTCCCCTTTTGTCTCCTGTTGATTCTGGTACTTCTAGAGAACTAGGTGTGGAGGGAGAACACACAGTCCAGTTCTTTATTCAGATTCAGAAAGACAAACCTTCAGAGACCGTGTCTAGGTCTGCTCCCAGCAGCATGTGTGAGCACGGCAGGCCAGATTCTACCACAGCAGAATCTGCAGCCTGCCTGACACCAGGAAATAATGCTGTAAATGGAATGAGTGGACCATGATTTACACTGTGAAGTGTAGGAATCCCCAGGCACTGTGGAGAAGTTGATTTGGCTGCTTGAGCAGCTGGAAGCTCTGTCCCCGCTCGGCTGCCTGTGGCTGCTCCTCCTGGGCTGTGTGAGCAGCTCCACCCAGAGCTGGGGCTGCAGGCTCCCTTGAGCCTCTCCAGGCTCTTCCAGCAGGTTGGATCAGCCCCATTCTCTTACCAGCTGGCTCATTGCCCAGAAAAGCTCATGAAGAGCTGAAAGTGTGAATGGTTCCCCACTCGGTGTGCAGCTCTATTAAAGGGTCTGCTCCCAGGCAGGGCCCTAATTATGCCAGTTTAGGATCACACCACTCAAGCAAGGCTCTCCTGATACTCTTGAATTTGAAAAACACATTAGTGTACGTCAATTTAGAAATTACCAAAACAGGAAAAGCAACTAAACAAAATATCAGTGAATGTTCTAGATGGGGGTAGATATTCCAGAATTGTTTCTAGTTAATTTATTATTAAGGAAAGTTTGTTTTTTTTTCCAAGCCAAAGGATTTCCCTTTCATCAGGCAATTATAAAGCCAAGAAAATTTTTGGAAGAAATCAAAGTTCTGTGACTAAACAATGGAGGTTTTTCAGTTAGCATATGCAGCTTTGCACATGAAATTTCAGTTTCTCTCCATTGCATTCCTTGAGCTGATTTCTTCACATACTTTTCAGATTAATTTTGTTTTGTGAATTGAATTCTCTTCTTGACATTTTCTAATCGTTAGACATTATTTTGTGATGTCATAGTTGTCCAGTTGCTTTTCCCAGCAAACTGACTTTACTGGGGGTGTGAGGAGCCAGCTAATCAGGAATCTGAATGTGTGCCAAGATGAACATAGGTGCTAATTTTAGTTTGCCATCACTTGGGATGTGTACATGCAAAATTGTGTTAAAAAGTGTTAAAATTACCCAAATGATCACACAGTACACAGTAATACTACAGAAGAAAAGCGTGTGAGTATGTGTGCTGATGAAAAAGCAATCACACAGCGGGGTGGAAAAGCATATCAGCCCATTCTATTGTGGAAGGAGGTTGTCAACAATTGACACTTTGATGTTCTAGGTCTTTTTATGCCTTCTTATGCTTCTAATATTTTCTTGAGACAGACAGATGAAGGTCTTATGAAATGGAATTAATGGTGAAAAATTTACTAAACACTACTTCACTTGCTTTACTACTTGATTATGTGAAGCTTTGAAAAGCAATTGTATAATAATAATATGTACAAAAGGGACTGTATAGTGTTTCAGCAACATCGATATGCTTCAAGGATCTTACCAAGAACTTGAAGTATAAATGAAGAATGAGATTTTCCCACAAGTGTTCACAGTAAATCCATTTATTCAATAAATATACTTTCTGCCTAATAGGAAAGAAAGCTTCCACAATATTGAGGAGTACTAACCCAACACGTGAGGAAAAAAAATATCAAAATCAACTCTGTACTTGCAGAAATTGATTCAGCTGTAATTTAGTGTGCAGATAGTTGTGGAATTGATGGTTAGGAATAATCAAATTTCCAAATTTAAGTAAAGTATTTCTTAATAGAAGATTAGGGTGAAATCATAGGGAAAACAATATATATTTCTGTTTTAAGAACAGAGTAGGATACCATGAAAATCCTCGCTTTGAGGATGTAGTATCTGAAGGGGAATTAATAATGCAAATTCAGAGGTGAATTATAATTGATGTTGGTGTATGCAGAAAAATATCTCTTGATTAGAAATAGCTGAACCCATACTCTGGGTAAGAAAGAAAAAATGCCAAACACTAAGCCTTCTGTTGCAACAGGGGACATGTATTTCACCCATGAAACTAAAACAAGAAAATAGGGTTTACAAGAGAGCTGAGCTGCTGTACAGGATGGATATCTTTCAAAAATTTAATTAGAAAGTTAATTCTAATAAATGTTAGAAAATAGAGCAAAAAAATATGGTCATGTGCTTAAGAGAGATTTTACCAAAAACACCCTAAAGAAAATGAGAGTTTATTATTTTTTCAGAAATAATTTTTTATTTTCTGCGTATTTATGTCCTGTTGTATGAATAGAAATGACTGAAGACTAGATGGTAACTGACATTTAGTAAAATTCAGGTAGAATCCTAAATACAAAACATTTCATCTATTTAAATTTACTTTAATTGTATGACCATTTTGGATATTTGAATCTTCACCTGTTAGATTACAATAAAGCATTTCTATGAGCATAATCTAAGTAGCTGTAGCTTTCCCATAAATAAGATATAATCTGGACTTTTTCAGGCTGTTAGATATAAAAATATATTGACTTCATAATTATCAGTAAGTCTTGTAAGAAATACCACCGAATTAATAAATAGGGACATTTTTAATAGGAAGGCATTCATTCTAAAAGTAGTTTGCTTTTATGGCAATAAATACACTGAAACAAGAGACAGAATTTATCCAAAAAACCCAACCAACTTGTGAAATATTTTTTCTTCCAAAAATACCTGCTTGCAGAATGTTTTAGAGTGTTTATAGTGTTGAGGTGATTGTCTCATAGTACCTGAAAATAAAATTAATTAGTCTAACAACGCACTTAAGAGATCATTATTATTGCAACCATTTTGAGGTCTCCTATATACTATGACCCAATAATTCTTAGAGTCAAGATTAAGAGAGTGGGTTCTTTGCCACATCAAGAAAAATCATGTTAATTTAGCATCCAGAAAAATTGTTTAGTCTAGAATTTTTAAAATGTTTTTTTCTGTGTGGGTACAACTTGGTTGGAGTTCTTTGAGTGAGTATTCAATCATTGTAATTGGGGAGGTGTTGGGGGGGTGGATGTGGAGGGGGATGCAGTAATACTCCAGCCGTACCTCTAGAAGCAAATAATTATGACTTTGTGTACTATTCTTTAGAATATTTCTAGTTATCAGCCTTAATAGCTTTAATAATAGTGTCCTAAAATGCATCCAGAGATGTATCAGCAGCTGTTAAGACTGATTTCCTAATCCTCTGGGGTTTTGGTAACATTGCAAAGATAAATTGAAATAGTAAAACCTGCCAATAGGAGTTGGATTGTCAAGATAAAATATTTATCTAAATTTGTTTGATTTATTGAATATTTTTATTTTTTTTACTATGAGTATAGTAAGTTGCTAGAAGTACTTTTAGAGAGGTTTGAATGCAGTAATGGCATTATCTTTAAAATAAGCTCCAGTGTAATGAAAACCCACAAAATTATTTGATAATACTTTTATTATATGTGGAATCATTTAACTTTTTAAAGTGAAGACTCCAAGTAATTTTAGTGATAGCTGTATTGGGCCCCTTCTTGTGTTTAAAGTGAGATCTAACGTATCAGAGGTGCTGCTGCACCACATGGTTTACACAAAATTGGCTCTCAATCAAATTTCCACGGATGGCAAAGATTTTAGGAGAAACTCATAAGCAGAATCCTTTCTCAGAGAAGAATCCTTGTTGTTTAAGTCACTTTTCCCTCCCCTGTAAAACTGTCAGCAGAAATTCTAAAAAGATTTTGAAAACCTTTGTTTCACCCTGCAGATCATTTTATATTTTCCTTGTCTTTTCCTTGCTGATTACACATCATTAGTACAGAGCCTTTGAAATGGTGCCACGAAAATGGTGAATACATTCTTCTTCCTCTTTTCATTCTGGGACATTTATTGCTGTGATTTTCATTTCATTACATATAAACTTTTTGAGTTTCACTATTAATTATTAGTTTTAAATGTGCTGCACACAAGAAGGGTATATTTTATAGAATCATAATTTGTGTTCTTTCTCTGTTAGAGAAAAACAGTGAGAAACTGTTGGCTTTGACAAATACTGGTCTAGACACTTGGCTAGACTAGCAGTGCATGGTCAAAAATCCACTGGTTTTAAACTTAAAATGCATTAGATATCGTCTTCAGTATTAATCTCATTGTTAGGATAAAACTTTTATTTTCATTATTCTTAATATTATAGTTACAAAAGCTTTGTGTTAGAGATTTGAGTCTACTTGTATTATTGATTGTAGAAAATTTTAATGTGGATCAGATATCCAGAGAGCATTCAGTGCATTTGGGCACTACTAACAGAGTGCAAGGAGGGAAAAAGAACTGCAGAGACCCACAGAGACATGCATCATTGACATAGCTATTCAAGTGGGACTGAACAGCAGGCAGCTACTTTATACTTGTACATCTCTGACTGTATTTCATGCCCAACTGTGTGAGCACAAGGAGTAGGTATATATTATTCACACTTTTAAGGGAATACCAAAATCCATTTGCTCATATTTTGGATATTCCTTGGTAAAGAAGAAGGATATACGATCCATACAGAGCTGAAGATACCTCTGCTCTTTTATCATCCCTCCAGCTCTTCTTCTGAGGGTCCACAGGATCTAATTTTTCTCTTGTTTATGGAGGAAAAGACATGAAGTTAAGCTGAAAGGATCATTTAGGTTTTCAAGCATCATATATCCAAGTTTGGGAACACATCTCAATGTTTGTCTGCCACTGTGCTTGTTCTCTTTGGGCACTGAGTACTGACCACTGTTAAAAGAAGCCCAGTAGGCTAAATGATAATTTCATGTAGTTGTTTGCCATTATTTTGTCTTTCAAGCAATATCCAGAAGCCAATATGTTTTTCTTCTGATGACATGCTTTTGTCCATTCAAGTGGACTTGACTTCCCTCCAAGAGCAGTCTGGTTTCACCAGCAAACTTCATGTTTCACAAACCATAGTCTGATGGACTTCTCACAATTGCTTTTAGTCATGCTTTTAAGATGGAAACCCCTAAAAATATCTAACCTTTCCCAGTTCAACCTATTAATGAGCAATTCTCTTTGTGACCCAATGCTGGTATCAGGATGATGCAGTATGCATTTGAAGAGCCATAATTACTTACCATGGTGGTGAAAAGATTGGATTAGTATGATGGAGCTCAAGGAAAATAGTTGGGCCCTCAAATGATTTCAAGCTACTTAGCCACTTTCTAATATCTCAGAGGGAATCAGATGCTCAATTGAGTGTCATGCTCTGAAAGTGATTAAAAAGAGGCCTTTAAAAAGAAAAAGGTAATACCTCAGATCCATTGGAAATTCAACTGCACTTCCATGAGTTTGCATCTATGTTACAGCTTTGGCCATGCAGGCAGTGAAGCCCAGAACTTCACATTCTTCATCCTACATAGAGAACTTCAATGTCTCTCTCACTGTAAGGAAAAGGGATCTTCCCTTTATGTCTTCAGTTTCCATACGAATAACCCAGTCAATGAAAAGTAGAGAAAGGGTGCCTCCATTCCTTAGAAGTGAGAGAAGCATTTTAAAAAGCCTCTACAACACAATTCTTTAAGTAGGTTCCATCCTTATGGTGTCAGTCTATCAACTATCATTTGGCTGGTGAAAACAACTAATTAACACAATATCAAGGTAAGTTATAAACCTAATTCTAACTTTATTGTGGGCTACAGTCTGCATGTAATCTCATATAAATTGCTGCAATGAAAATAGGCAAAATGAAGGTCTGTTATTGACTGTCCTGTTCTGAAATAAGCTAAATATAAATTTTGTAGGAAGTTAAGTAAGTACTAAAAGAATGTGACAAAGAATAACTTAGTGGCAGAACAGAGATTTAGCTTGAGAGAATACTTATTTCAATATGAAATTGAGGCATTTTTGTTGTATTTCAGGTACTTTGTGTGTTTCTGGTATACTGTTTTCCTAATTAAAATATCAGATATACATTTAAAAGCTAATTCTTCAGTGTAAATCTTACATAGGTTTGGTGTCACTGAGAGAAATTGTATCCCCTCTGATTTTCTTCTGGGTCTTACAAAACCAGCAATGAAATTGTACTAAGAGATGGTGGTAATTAAAAAATATTTTGTGTTTCGTTTTTCCTAAGACCAACGTCTAAGATTCTACTCTCTGGGAGATCCAAGAGAGGCAAAGTACTTGATATGGTTATGATAAGATGGCTCACCTTAAGCCTAAGACATATATGAAAGATGAGGGTATGATCTTACTCCTAGGAGGTAATTTATGATTTACATCTCTTACATTGAGGCTAATTTTAGATAAAAGATTGTGCTAGTTTTTCTGCTGATCAACTCTCCCTAGTGTAGTCATCCATCCCACGCTTCCTTTGATAAAAGTGTTTATCATTGTGAAAAAATATGAAGGGAACTGAAGACCTCGTCAGGAAGAGTGGCTTCTTTTATACCCTTCATAAAAAAGTGTGTGTACCAAACTCCACAGTGATTGCTTTCAAGAATTTTCTGAGTTTTAAAATCACAGTACAGCTTTGCATTTGAAATGAGGATGGATGAACAAATTGATGTAGGCATTGTGTTGTGTCATTTGATTTTCATATCAGGTTTTGTAATCTAATGTTAAAAGATTGCAATATGTTGGGCAAGTTATCCAGCTTCTACATGTAATTACATTGGTAGAATTATTTAAAATACATTTGATGAGATTTTTAACTTTATTATTTGTTCTTTAGCAGAATCCTGATTTCTAGTAATGTTTAACATCAGTTGGTGCTTTTCTTTCCAACCCAGGTATTATGGATGTGCAAACATTAGTTTAATGTGCACAAGCTGTTTAACATTGATCTTTCTTATTTTCTTTTGTAAGTTTTGTGTGACACACATGGTGTCTCAAGATATAACTATTAGTTGATATGTCTGTCTGGTTGGGTAGGACTACAGGAAACAGTGAATGCTTGCAGTTTCTTTTGCTACATCAGCACAGAGTTTCTGAGTCATTTGACTCAACTTCAGGGATGTTTCTTAGTGTGCTTAAAACCATGCTCAGCAAAGGCTGATGCAGTATCTCATCCGGTCAACCTATAAATAATGATAAAACATGGAATTTGTTTTATTTCTTTCTAGCCTGGAAAAGCTAAATATTTAGAGGAAATAGGAATAGGAAGAAATTTCCTATTCCAGAGTCCTACTGAGTCACCTAGAAAGTGCCAGACATCTGTATCGAAATAAATTATTCCCAGGAGTTATGCAGCATGGCCTCTGCTTCACATTGTAGAAATGTCTCTCTTTTACAAAATATTTTTCCTTTTATTTGTTTTACAGCTAAATGATAGTTTAGTGTTACGTTAAATATACATATTTTTCTCAAAATCATTTGTTTAATTCTTCACCCGTTTTCATTTCTGATGACAGTTTACAGTGGTGCTACATGTTGTCCAGACTGGTTGTCATTTGGCTTTGCTGCAGTTCCCAATTGCTGACAGTTAAGATCCCTACAGGTTTGTTCTATTGGTCTAGAACTGGAAAAGCATTGCCAGCTCTCCTTGATCTGCTTCAGGCAGATGCCATGCTCTTTTCTGCACTGAAAGAATCATCATAATGTACAGTGTTATCTCTATTACAATATAACTTTAACAGAAAAATTTTTACCTTTTTTGATAGCCACCAGAGGAGTTGGTTTTCTGTTACAAAAGTCCTGCATCTGGGTGATGTTTCAGTGTTAGAATGGCTGAGATTGTTCAGACCTGGTCCTCCAGTTTATATATATATTTTTAAGGGCTAAGAACTGTAGATCTACCCACAGTATTTGATGATGGATCACAGTCCAAAAGGATATCCAATTCTAAATACTTGTTCTGAAACACAGAAGAGTCTCATCTGCTTTTAGTAAAACCATCAGTTTAGAGGTTGTAGGCCCTGTAATGGGTTATTTTTCCTGAGAAAGCTGTGGAAAGAAGAACATGGGTTGTATGTCTGTGCTGCTGATTATTCATTGAAAAAGAATTTAGCATTAGTATTAATATTGAGCATTTTGCATTTGGCATTATCCTTCACGATCATTGCTGTATCAGGCATGTGAGATGTATTCAGTTATTTCCCACATGTGCTGCCTTTCCCTCATCTTTCTTTCAGTTTGAATGAGTTTAACATTACAGAATGGGGGCTAATGACAGTCAGAATGCATAGGAATAGAGTCAATGTCTTAAATTACTCAATTATTTCTTGTTTGTATATCAAAAAGGAGCAGCATACATGTAGGAAGAATGTGTCGTTAGTGTGTACTGTCATTTTGAATTATCAGTCAACTGTGGTTTTTTGTTCCTTTTATGCTGCTGGTACAAAACAGAGTTTTCTAAATAGTGGAAAGCACCGATTTTGCAAGGAAGTGAAGTGGTGACCATTCAGTCCTATTTTTCTAGGAGCCATAAGGATTTCATTGGTACACTTCTATTGTGCTGGGTGGTGACTGCACATGTTTTTAACATGTTTCACAGGAGGTGTATCTAGTACAATAAGATGTAGAATATTGAGTATCCATGTGCTGTTCGTCTAGTAATGGAAGTTAAATGGTCATTGTTATAAGAAACAGAGTGAAAAAAAACAAAACCAAAAAACCAAAACAAAACAACAGAAAAAGGATATGTTATCACTGATGAATATAAATTGTCCAACCAAAAATCTTTTTTTCTCTGAGTTCATTTAAATTCAAAATAAACATACAAGCAGAGGGAAAAAAAACTTGATGAGAAGGGATGGTGTGTTTATGTGACTCAGTGGCATATCCAGATTATGTGGTGTGATTTGTTCTGCAGCTGCTTCAAATTAAGAACAGGTGTAGACAGGAGACTATGCAAATATTCATATTAATGTAATTGTCAAATTGGTGTGTTTATCACTGCGCCTTTAAAGAGTAGACCATACTCTTATTTTACATGTAAATCAGTTTTATTCTTGAGAGCTACTATTGGATAATGAGCTTGTAAAGGAGAAATTTCTAGTGTATGGCGAAACATTTCTAAAATGTGACATTTTCTTGTGTAGTAATTTCTTTTTTATATATGGTATAAACATATTGTAATCTGCTTTGTCTTCTTTAGAAAAAGATATCCATGGTTTTAAAATCTAACTCAAAGAACTGATGAACTAATACTTCTTTTTTCTTTTTTTGTTGACTTCACATAACCTTTGAGTTAGACAACTTATTATGTCCTTCAGCCATTTACTGTATATTTACAAACATTCAGCGACTTTAAGCCTCATTCACTTTAAAAAGTATACATTGTAGAGAAAATGTGTTTAAAAAGGATTTTATTTTGCAAGACCAATTCTATTTAAGCAATCATAAACTGGGTCCCTGAGTTAAATATATATTTTTAAGTATTATTTACCTCATTTTGCTAGTATCTATAGATATATAAATGATCAGCTGAGTTTTGTGTTATTTTTAGATCAGAGAGATTTGGTTTCAAAGGATGGCTGAAATAAAGAAATGATGGGAACTTTTTATTTTCTTGCTGTATGGACCTAGTTAACAAACGTTACCCAGGACAAAAATCTAAGAGCCCTATTAATCTATGTACTAGTGTATTTTCTTCATTATATCTTTTTCGTATGGTGTGGTTTAATAGTAATTTATATGCTGTTAAGAGGAAACACTAGGTGCTTGGGTTTTGTCTGCATATACAAGACAGTTTTATATATGCTGTCAGTGAGGTAAGTTGCATATGTGGAACTGAGGTGGGGTGCTTTCGACTGGGAATCTGGGCCAAACAATTGAGAAAATCCATGTGTCTCAGGAAGCAGAGGCTGAGGGCACTGGCTGCCAACAGCTGGCCACTGGGCAAACAAGTTTAGAACAAGGTTGTCTTCCTTTAATGATTCCTACGGCCATGGCTCACGTGGGGTTTCCTATTTATTGCCAGAACAAAAAGAAAATTCAGTTTTGATTTCTGGATATGTTTCAGCAAAAACAGCAAAATCTATAGTTACTGGATTCAGTGCAGAACAAAATGGCAACAAATTTCTTACAAATTTCTTACTATTTATAATCATCAAAGCTCAACTTGGTAACTTGTGTGAACAACCTAAAAGATAAATGCAAGAAGTTTAAAGAAAGCAATTCTTAATACATGAGAGATATGTTTTTCTAAAGCATCCCTCAAGAAGGAGAATAACTCTATGTTTGAAAGGTGGCTTCATCCTATAGCAAATGGTTTAAAATTGCATTCATTTCCATTGTGCTTAACTGGTAACTGTTTGCTTCACAGCCTGTTAGCTTCCTATGAAATCTTTCATTCACTTATTAGAATGCTCTTAATGGAATACAAACTATTTAAGAATGAAAAGATTTGCAGTAACTTCATTATGTATGCTGAAGATGGTAAAGCTTTTTTTAGGGTTAGTTTGGCTCTATCACTTTACAGTAGAACTGTGAACCAGATAAAACAGCAACCTCTTTTTCTAATCAATTTGAATTATATGCATCATTTCAGTAGGAAGCTATTGTGGGGCTAATTATCTTTGCAGTTAGAAAAGTTTTTACTTCCACTTGACTGGTTGTTGTTGGAGATGTTTGCATGCAGAAATGTCATTCATGCTGTGCAATATGGGTACCTTCCAGTATTGCTTAGAATTCACCTTAGTTATTCTTCTATCTCAGAAATAAAGATGCAACTTGGACATTGCTGCACAAATACTGTGTGATTTGGGGAACTGTGATTTTATCACCCTGTAGAAACTGCTTTAAAACAGATGGCTCAAGCCATCTTGTCTCTATTAAAGTTTTCACAGAGTTCTAAGGGAAGTCTTTTGAGATTAGGAAGAAAAAGCCTGAATACATGAGCAAATAATAGTAAATAAAAAGACAAAAAGTGCCTTTCAGTTACGTTCATTACTAATATCTTTTTAACATTTATTATATGTGAAATATCATCAATTTTCTGGGCTACACAACAAATCATGTAAGTAGAACTGGATCTGAACATATTTGTATCTCATTTATATCATTGCCTAAGTCAGGACCATTGCTGTTTACTTGCAAAGGTCGTGGTGTTTGTTTTCTCTTGGAGAGAAATTTTGGGTTCAGAAGGGGATGACATTTTGCTTTTTGAAATTGACATTGACAAGAGATGGCATAACTTGAGGTGCACAGACTGGTAGTTGCCTCAACATCTATATTATCATTTAATTAATCTTACTCACATGTGCAAAATTAAATCAGTACCTGACTTGGAATCAGGATGAATCTGATGCCCAGCTAAGACTGGTGAGTGCCCTTTTAGGTCTTTTACTCTCCTTTGCAGTTGAAAATAGTCCATCCACTCATGTAACCTGTGAATACTACTGTACAGATTCTCTGATACTGTTAAGAATCACCTGGCAAATGAGACATTTGTGACACTTTTGATTACTCTTGCACTTTTCTTGTAGTGTATGATAGCTGTGGTCCTTGATGAAAATCTATTGGTCATAATAATGCTTCAGGAAATGTGAAATGGGCATTTCATGGACTTTTGTGTAGCATAGCTTCATTGACTAGGGAGGTAGACCCCACCACAGCATTGATCTAACAATCCTAAAAGAGAATTTAATTTTGAACACCTGAAAAATAAACTGTAGGCATATATAATTGCTTAAAATTTAAAAAAAAATTAAAAAAATTAAAAAAAAGGCAAGTCAAATAACTTATAACTTTTTTTTTGATAATTCATTGTGCCTAATGGAAATCTGCTGATTATATGATGTCAGCATGCATTCATATCTATAAATACGCATGAAATTATTTTGCTCTCTTTCTGGAATGCCAACATTTATTATTACTTTCTTCAGTGTTTGTTTTCTTTAGCAACTCAGAAAATAAGATAAAACATTTTTATTGTGTGAGAGATGCCATTTTTATTCAGTTCAAGATTTTCCTATACCTATATTCAGTTAAGATCTCCAATTTTTGTCTTATTGAACGATCACTATCTTGTAATCCTTTTATCTTCTTTGCATTCCTACTCTTTCTCTTTAAAGGAGAAAAAAATACTAAGAGAAAAAAATAAGTGATCTTTCTCTGCCAAAGCCCAGGTCACTGTCCCTCCATGCATTAGTCAGCAAAATCACTTCTATAGTAAAAGACCAATTGTCCATCTTCTCTTTACTCAACAGCTGAAGCTTTAAAGCAAGGAATTAGAAAATGGTGTTACAAGTTAATGTGCTATGCAGCTTCATTTGCAGCTCACTGACTAAGCTGAACCACAGTTACCATATAAAGAACATGAACTTCAAAGTTTACACAGAATCACACATTTGTTCTTTAAAATCTACTTTCTCTTAAGAAAACATGTTCCCTTATTCCTTTTTGTTCCCCCATTCAGGAGTCTAATTTTAAGGCCAGACTTTCAGCTGAGTATCCAGGACTCCATCAACATCAGTGTAAGCTGCAGCTGCTCAACACCTCTACAGATGAAACTGAGGAGAGTTTAGGAAAATAATGGCTACAAGTTAGGCTTTAAAAAGGATATTTTTCTTCACAGACTCGGTCAGATTTTGATCATATTTATCAGACATTTTTTATCTTTTTCTAGATAAATAAAATTATAGATTTTGGGTTTTGTTTTTTGTTTTAATTAGTATTGTACACTCTGAATTAAATAACAATTTTTGAGGAGGCTGGTGGATATTTTGTTAAATTGTTCTGAAATTATATGGGGTGTTTTCATTTTAACCAAAGTTACAGCTGCAGAGCTGTAAAACAGTCAGTTTTCCTTATTATGACTAGTTCTACAACTTGTACTGTTTTAAATTGCCTGCAATTAGCATATTTCAACCTTATTTTTAGGTTTAAATTGCAGTGTGAGAGTGTGCTCTCCTCTTAGCTAATTAGTGCTATCAAGGAACAGTAGGTTACCTCATTAGTACCATGTGCATTTAATTAAAGAAGAGAAAATTGGAGTTAACCTCATAGTTAATATTTTCACAGAGTGCTACGATGCCAACACCTTCAATTGGAGTCACACCCCTGTGTATCTAATTATTCACTGGTGCCATATAAGGTTAGCAAGGATGCTACCATGCTGTTGACAAAATAATTTACATGGAAGTATGTTTGCTATTTTCTGATATGAAATTCCAGTTAGAGTAGGTTATTTTTGTTTAAGTATGTTGGGGTTAGAAAATATTTTTATCGTCTTCCTATCCTCTCTGTTAGGTTCACACCCAAACCTAGGAAAGCAGGCCCAGAGCACATGAGGCAATTAATCTCGAGCAAGTGGTCTCTCATCCTCATCCATGCCTTGCAGGTGTCATAGCAATCTGGATATAACCATTTTATTTTAGCTACAAGTATTGCGGAAACCAGTAGAGTTATATTGGACTCACGGAAATACACAAATGGGACCAGAGTGCAGGTACCTGCCCTTTGTAAAGGTGCTCAGAATTTTTTATGCCTTGCTTTGATTTCTAATTTTCTTTTCCACCATGCTGCTTCACATAGTTCTAAAGGGCACAATCTATCATGGAGATGAGAAAGATGAGAACCTTCAGCTCCTTTAGGTTTCAGTGAAGTTGAAAGTGCTTATTATTTGTACTTTAGGCACTGCAATTTGTGTCTGTTTACCCACAGAATAGAATTTTTTGGATAGTATGTATTTAAAAGAAGAAACAAAAAGGGAAATAGTTTGGTTTTTGTCCCCTTAACTAATTTGTGATACTTACTTAGTGGTTGGGCCTATAGTTTCCAGTCTATAGTTACATTAAATAAATCTGAGTTCTGTGTTTCAGTTTTGTACTGGATGCACAGAACTTGAATCCGTGCATCCGTGTAGTGCTGATTTAACAAGCTCTTGAGATATTCTTTATTTTTAATATATGAATATTCCCATTACTCTTATAAAAAACAGTTACATGAATCCTGGAGTATTTTAACAATTAAAGTTTGTCACCTTTTTCACTTTGCTTGTCTAAAACTGAACAGCTCAGCACTCAGAGAGCCACATACTGACCAAGTGGATTTCTCTTCTGAATTTTGTTGTCCAGTGCTGCTAATACGACAAATAATTTTGAGCAAGCCATTCTGTGATTCAGTTTTGCCATCTGTAAAATAGAAATGCTATTACTTCATGCAGGAAAATTATTTAAGGGCAAATACTAGTTTTTTGCACAATAGTCGAGTGCAAAGCCACCTTGTACAAGAATATATCGGCGCCAGATCAACTTCAATTGAAGTGCATTTAATTATTGTATCTGTGGGATTATAACTGAATCCTTGAAGGAGGGGTTTTTCAGAAGTCTTCATACTAAATCAATCAAGTACTTTGTTCTCTGTTCTTTCAGATTATCTGTCTCAAGTGCTTATACTGGCACATACATGGGTGCTTTAAATAGTCACTTTACAAGCTTACTTAATGCCAACCACTTTGACATTTAGCACTGCTGTTCAAATGAAAATAATAGCTGACCTTTTTAAATTTGGGGGGGGGTTTATTATTTTATAGTGAAGTAGAAAAGAGGCTCTTCAAACATTGTTACTTTCCCATATTAGCTTTCCAAACTGATGATCCTTCAGGATCTATACAAAGTTGAAAGGAATCCAATGGCATGGTGGAACTCTGAAGCTGATCAGTTTGACAACTGGACGAAGTTTCCATGTGAAAATAAATGAACTTAGTATTTGCTTAGCTAGCTCATGGTTTATATATTGCTGCTAGAAAAATGTGGAATTACCTGATAGATCCATTTATCTTTTTTTTTCCTATCTAAATCTACTTTTTTATTATTATTATGATATGCTCTTTCACTGTCAAGGTGCATTTGAAAATGCAGAAATTGAACAACTCTGTTTTCTAGGACCTGTAAGGGAGAGTTCAGATTACAAAAAAAATTTTTAGAAATAAAAGAATAACGAATTTTTATTCCTCCATTCATATTTCAAGAAAACTACATAAAAACATGGCATCAGTGTAAGTTGTTAGCCTGATTTCAACCACTATCTCTGTGTAATGTGTTGTGAAATAGGGACTAGTTTCATTTGTACTGGGGAGAAGCTGCAACTCAAATTACAGCCCTTGGTGGTTTCATTGCCATCTCTTTGAAAGATCTTGTTCAGCTCTATCAAGAATAACCAGGTCATAAAGACAAGGTATACATGGTGAATAAGCAATGACTTATGTTTGGTTTTGGTTTAGAACATCAGAGTCTCAGCATATCTAGTTGCTGGACCTCCTTATAAACATCCACACAAATGTGTGAAGCACAGATCAAACTAGAAATGAAATTTTATATACTCATTTCCAAAATCTGCATGAAAAAATATCTAAAGCAGAACTTTTATCTGGAAAATTGTCAGAGTCCAAATCATTATTTGCAGCATCTTTGATGGACTGCTACCAGTTTGGTGTTCCTCATCTGTAATAATATTTGGTAGAGTAAGGCCTTCTATGGGTAGATCATTAAGTGATAAAGAGGTACTTTAAAACTCAATTTTTCTATATATATACTTCAATTACATTGTATAATATTGCTAGTAATTATAGTTGCTACATTCTCTAAGTTTTTGTCTAGAATTGTGATCTTTTTTTTTTCCTTTCAGTGCTTGCTAATGAACATTTTTTGTGGGGGGGGTTGGTTTGGTTTTAATTCCTTCAGCTTATTTTATTCAAGTTTAATTTTTGGTCATGTGGTTTTTCCAAGGAATGTATTATTTATTTTACTGGACTTAGTCACTTTGGCACCATTTGAACTGACAGAATATAAAGTAAACAAATGGTGTTTTTCTGAAGAAAGTGACGGATAAGCAGGGAGAAATATTTATAAATCAGTCAAAGTTCTTTATTGGTATACTCAAAAGATGAGAAAGAAGTATTCCAAGATAAAAACAACATAAGCTCTGTGTTTATGTAAAATATCCTACATTTTATGTCAGCTTGGGTGAGGAAAGTACATATAATACAATTGTAAAATTGTCACTTCTTGTTTTGTTCTGTCTCCCTGTGTAACTGCGGAGCTACGAATGTCTCTACCTCTTGAATTTTCTTTGCTGTATTGTTTCTTAAAAGGAAATATATTTTTTTTAAATCACTCTCCACTTCTACAAAATTTAATTTACAACTGCATAAAGGAAATTACTGTAGTTTAGGCAGTCAAGCATTTCAACAGATCCCTAGAAATGTACAAAGGAAAGAATGATTATCAATCCTGAATTGTGGATTAAGAGGATCATACTACACAGAGTACTGTCTAAAAGTAGCAATTTAATAGAAAATGTGGATGTTCATGTGAAGAATGTCTCTGAGGTTAAAGATAGCATTTAAAGCATGGTTTTTTTCTTTTTATTATTATTATTTGGTAGAAGATTTGCCTAGAGATGCTTGTCTTTATTTAACATTACAAGCAGCTTCATTGGGAGTCTTAGAGACATTCTTTACATGTTTAGCTTTGGTTTTTGTAAAGTTTCAATTTTGTTAATTTTTTGTAGAAGTGGAAGTTATATTAAAAAGGAGAATTCTCATTTTGGACTGCAGAAAATGTATTAAAAATGTACATGAAGTCCCTTCAATATCTGTGTTACAAAATACAAATAAGCTGTAATTCTGGAAGTACCATTTGCATGTATATAAAGGCAAGTTTTTAAAAATCACAAGGTAAGTGAGGTTTCTGAGGTTCTACAATACATTCTTTATACAGAGTTCCTCATCCTTTTTTTTCTCATAAATGGCGCTGCTTTTTGAGTCTTTTTGAGAAGATTGTCTTCTTTGAAGTCTGCAACAAGAGGAGAGATACATTTAAAAATTTCATATGTGTGTTCTTGTGCTGTAAACTTAGATAATACTTTTGCACAAGACCCTCAGCAAACCATTTAGTGGAAAAAATCAGCACAGAGTTTCCCTAATTCTGCCTTTTTAAGTCCAGGGACGACCTAGTCCATTATTTCAAATGTCCTCCCTGTGTTAGCTCACAGTCTGTCTCAGGTAAGGAATATCACACTGTGCACAAGTTTTTGTCAGCATTTCATTTTGTGTCAGTACAATATTTGAGAACAGTTTCCCTGAACAGCCAGCTCAAGCACAGACTGCAACAACAAAAAATTCAATGGAGTGCTTTTCCAGAGGATTCTCCCTCCTGCTGCAAATAAAAATCATTGCTTGTTGGCAAAGTGATTTCTTTTCTCTCAAATGCACTTTATTGTCAGCAATGTAATTTATATCAAGCAAGCAGTGATTTTTATCCAATTATATCATTTGAAGATTATTTTTGTATCCAATACGAACATTTTTTTCATGTTCTGGTCTTTGGATACAGCTACATTTCTTTGATTATTAGAAACTTACCTACCTAAAAATATATTTTGCTAAATTATAACTAGCTTTATTAGTTACTTAATAAATTTTTCTTCTTCTTTTCAAATCATGTTCTATGGCTGAATATCTGGTGCATTAGTTTGGGTTTTTTCCCTTCTTTTTATTTTTGTGGAAACCAACAAATGAATTAATAGAAGCTGATAATGAGGAGCATTTGGTATGTTATTGATAGGAGATCTCTGTAGAATACCTGAAGAAGATGTAGAATTCTCTATTCTCTATAGAATAGAGAAGGGAGGTATCTGAGGTTGACCAGCAACCTTTTCTCATATGAATTAACTTTTTTTCTTCAGCTTACAGTATCAGCTGTAAACAGGAATCCACATCTACCCCTGTAATCATCTGAGCCTGTCTCCATCCTTGTGTGGTACAAACATGCCTTAGTGCTGTCAATCACATAATGTGAATTAATAAAACACAAATACTGTCCAATATATAGTGAAAAGAACAGATGGTTTTTGGCTGTTCTAAAATTTAAAATATTCATAAGTTTAATATTTCTTTAAAAATTAAGAAATTTCAATACAATGATGGTTTTAATGAATATTGCATTTCATCTGTTGTTAATTTCCATAGCTTTTCTGGATGAAACTCAATCACTTTTTTTGCTTTGTTTTAATATAAGATAAATCAGTTGCTTATATGCAGTTTGAAGTTATGGAATGTAATAATGTGTAGCCTTTGCTCAGTTAATATTCAGTTTTGACTTTTTTGTGTTGACTTGGAACTATATTGCTGAACAGGCTGATAGCTCAGACAGTGCACAGAGAAGAATGTGTTGAGCTGCATGCCTCCTATGAACTTTGGTTATCTGCTCCCTCCATTTATTGTTTTGAAAGAGTTCCCCAACTAGTTGAGAAAGCAAGGTGATTTTAGAAAAATGTAGGCTGGAAGCAGTATAAGTGTTTATCTAAGATGTGGTTTAGAATGCCAGCTGAAATACTGAAATGCTTCAATTATAAAATAAGCAGTGATTGTTACAATAAAAATATCAAGAATCTTAGCATTTAGGGTCAAAACATAATGCTGAAGTAGTAGCAATGACAAGTAGTAAAATTAAAGAAAAAACAGTATTAATCAGGAAAAAAAAGTCTACAGACTAATCTATATAGGATTTAGATTTTATCTTAGTTATTTTATGAATCACAGATTCTTCAACATCTGCAAGACCCATTTTAAGTCCCCTAAATGATATACTGCTTTCCACATCTAGGAAACATAGAAGTAAGGGCTTATGGGTTATTGATTATTTGTTTCTGTCACTAGGCTTTTGCTCATTCTTGAAATGCTTTAGAGCCATTTGAGTTTTCATTTAAAACTGACACTGAAATTAGCTCTGCATTGTGTACAATGCACTTTTCATTAATTCTTGTTTATGCTTAGCACAGACGTGAACTTTACCATGGTTTTGATTGATTTGTTGGTCAGTTTTGTTTGTTGGGACAGTCACTAAAAAAAAAAAAAAAAAAAGACAAAAATCTAAACAATATGCCACGATTTGTGTTAATAGTGTTCCCACATTTCATTTCAGCTGCATTAGAATAGCTTTGATATAGCACTACGAAATAGCAAGCATATAAAGCTGGGTGATGTATTAGAGCAGTTGTATAGATTTTAAATATCATCACATATCATTGGCAAAGCAATAAATACATGTTGTCCTCCACTCTCCAAAAAAGAAGTGTAATTCAGTTCCTGTTCTCAACAGTTGCTGTATTTCTTGACCACTAAGCAGGATACTAAGAATCTGTTTGATAGGTGTTTAAATACATGTTTGTACAAAAGAAAGAGTCGTTAGGTTTCACCACCAAATACTTTGCCAGCTCCATAATCCAAACTCCATAGGTCAGTAACTGTTTTGGAGACATTTAAATGGTATTTCTCTCAGATGGTGCTGGTAAAAAAGCTCTGTTCTGTACTTGCAAATGGGAACTTTTAGCTTCAAGGATCACTGGCAACTTAGTTCTGTTGTCTGCTGAGAAACTAACACTTCATACTGAGCAGCTGACAAGAAAAAAAGTCTGTCTTCTTTTATGCATAACCTGTTCACCCATTGCAAATTAAGGTGGCTCTTCACAGCAAGTGTCCAAGGACAGGCTCTTGGATATGGCAGATTCTCTCACTTTTTAGCACTCAGTATTTGGCTGATCTGGAAGTGACACTAATAAATAGCAACAAATTTTGTCAACTGTACCCTTCTCCTGGACTTCTTTTGTTTTTAAGAAAATTAAAATATTTCTGCTGTGATAAGGGAATTGCCACAAAAAACAGTATGAAAAGATAAAATTTATTTCATTATAAAAGCAAAAATATTGTTAAAAATTTCATAGTTGAAGCTGCTTCTTTCTTTAATTGACTTCTTTTGCTCAGACATTAACTTCTTCATCCCTTAGCCAGTGTGTGAGCTCAGTGGGTGTGCTAATCTCACTAATTGTAGGGAGTTTCTCTTCTCCCAGCTCCATCCTACACTTTCCTAGTTTTATTTTTATCCTTCTAAATGTTTCTTTGCCATTTTCATCAGAGAAGTGTCATTATAGCTGATAAAAATGAGAACTCTAATCATCATCTTTGTGATTTGCACTCCAGATACCATTTACTCTGTGAAAACACTAAACAAAAAAACAGAAAAAAACGCAACCAAACCAGAAAAGAAACCACCCCAAAGCAACCAACCAAACAAATTTTTAACCAAAAAACTCAAAGTCCATGCAGATACAACTCATCCCATCTTTCTCATACCAGCCTGTGTATGCTTAGACATTAACTTCAGGGCCAACAGGAATAATCTTTCCAATTTCACAATTTTTCTTCATCACTCTCAACTCTATCAGCATGTTAGTTGTCTTAAGATTGAAACAAACATCTGGAATTTGGGTATCTTTCCTATCCTTCTCATCCACACTAAGGTACAGCTTCTTAAGCTGTGCACTGAGCTCAAACTCTCATGCAGGTTCTCCATATTTCATGTACCACAACTGGCCTCTTTTCAGCTCATTGCTCCCAGTGTTCTGCAAAGGTTTTCTCAACATCTCTCTCTGTGTCTTTCCCCTTCAAAGCATCAAATACAGGCTGTTTGTTTTCAGTTTTATAGTCCTTCACCGTCTGACTTCACGATACCCATTATTCCTCATAAAGTAGGAAAAAAAGTGCCATTAATTTTCTACTTTTTGATTTTCAGATAAGCCCTATTGTACTTTCTCCTGTGCTGCCTGTAATGACTGTGAAGTACCTCATTATCCTCCTCCAAGTCAGTCATTCAGACTTCTCCAGTCTATGTATAGAGAGCTTAGACGCATATATTGCCTGCTGTCATGACAGGTATTTCCTATCAGTCTGTCACTGTCATCTCTTGTCTTACACAGGACTGTCATCTCCTCAGTGTCTGTGCAGTGCTGACAGCATGGTCCTGGTCAGCATCATGGGAGCCTTTGTGCACTTGCAGTGACTCCCAGGGAGCCTTTGTGCACTTGCAGTGATTCCATGTTACTGCTGCTGCTGCTGCTTCCAAGTCTTCCACCACCTGTGTGATTTACCATGAGCATTGAAGTTCTTCATTCCAACTGGAAAAATATTTTTCTGCATTATTGATTCAGCTGTTTTTTGTAGTCTGCACTTTCATGGGGCAAACCATGCTCCTCTTCTGTGGCCTCAGTTTACTGAAATAGCAGACCACACACACCTCCAACACATCTAATAACACACCAGTATTATCAGTCTGCAAGAAATATTTGTAAATGTCTCAAAAATAATGTTGTTTTTTTTTAAAATGAGACCAAAAGAGATGATTCAAAGGACATTCAAAAAGCCTTTGACACAGTTCACCACAGAGTCCTTCATGAGAGATTATTGAGAAAACTGAACAGTTCTAGGTGAAAGTTAAAGTTCCATCATAAGTTAGAAACAAGAGACAAGATATAATATGCCTATATTGGAGTATATTGTAAGTTTTCAGCATGGCAAAAGGTTAACATTTCTGTCTCCTCCTGACCTGTACATTAAATACCATTGTTTAATATATTTATTAATGAGCTGGCAAGTGGAATGAAGGATATTACATGTTTCAAAATTTAAAGATAACCAGAAAACTTATTTAGCCTTGTAAAGATTAGAGATGACTTTGAGGCATTTCAAAGTGGAATAGTAAGTGTGCAAATGCCATAGTGGTAGAAGAAAGACAGTCTTGGTTAATATGATAAATACTGATGGAGTAATTTAACTGCTTATACTGATGATCTAGCTTTGCACCAATTTTTCTAAGCATAATCACAGTGTGATAGAGGAAACAAACTGTATCTTATAACAAGCACATCTTTTCTTGGTCTTCAGGAAAAAGAAACAATCCAAGATTTACAAAAATTGAAAAGTCTGCAGACAAATGCCAATTTTGTTTTGGTCTGTGATCTCATTATGTTATGTGGAATTTGGGATGTTTCATTCTAATCTAAAAGTAGCATTCAGTAGTCTAAAGAAGGAGCACTTTTTTCCTCCCTCTCTCTACTTCTATTATGTAGTCCAGCTCTTTCAGACCTACATTGTCTCTTTATGTAACTCCAAGCAAAACTGTACTTAGAAAGCTACAGAGAATTGTGGTTTCATATCTGTTCATATGTATCTGCATGAGAGTCTGCTCTATGTAATAGTTTTTGTCAGTGAGCTGTTATTTCAAAACCAGAGTAATTTATTTTCTACATAAAGCATATTCTAATTACAAGTGTCATTTAAGTTGTTTCTAAAAAATATTAGCAGAAATTCTAATATTAATAATGCCAATAATAATTTATTAGTTTAGGAAAAAAAGATTGGATTTAATGTTTGTGAAATTTCTTTACTCCCTTTATCTTTAGTGGATAGAAAGAGATTGTCATTTGAAAAAACTGTTGTAGCTTTGGTTCCTCAAGACCATGATACCAGGTTATTTACCCAAATCAGTCACCCAAACTGCACTAGAGCTGTCTCTGTACAGATAAGTGAATTATCTTTTTAATATATGTATATGTATGCACATTCTTGTGGATTGTCTGTAGAGGCTTTTCATATTTAACTTACTTCTATAGTGCCTTTTCCCTTCTTTAATCTCAGTCTCTCCGTTCTTTCTTGTTGTACAGTTTTATGACTCTAGACTTTATTGGGAGCAAATTACACCACAGCCTCTTCATTGTTCATTTTCCTGGAGTACTGTATTAGTTGCAGTCTCTATAAATGCATAGAAGGCTTTATTTTCATGATCTAAGTCTCTTCTTCCTGGAGCAAGTACGTTGATATCTTTGCACAATTCCTGCCATAAATGTGATCCTCATTTAGTTGTCTAAATGAGAAGGATTTTACTTGACTTATGAATTTCAACTGAGCTGTGCAACATGGAAAAGCATGGGACTTTGCATTACACCCCTTTCACTCCAGTCTTTCAAAGCTTGAACTAGATGTCTGAGAAAAATGTTTGTCCTATTTGCCAAAAGTAGTTATATCACAAGCATTCCAAGTACTGTATCTATTCTGGGTTGTTGATTTTTTTTTTTATTCTATATTCTGTCTTACTGAATAATACTGAATAACTTACAGAGTAGCCTGTGCTTGTGCATAAACTGGATTTCTACTCCACAGAACATCTTCTGTTCTTGATTAAAGAATGTGTAAATCTTATCAGATTAATAGCAGATAGGATAGGCCAGGACCATAAAAGATGAATGCCAGGATTTCTTGGATACAATCCATAGCAACCCCATTATAGTCCAATCAGGAGGGACATGAAGTGTAAAGATTCAATCCCAAAATCCCTTGACACTGTCCTGTTTTTAGAAAGGACACAGTATTGCCTTCTGTTTGCCATGAGTAACCTATCTATTTCAGTATAATCTTTGTCCTAAAACATAAAGTCTTACTGATGCTTCTCCGACCATCTTCTTTCCTTGGACTGTCTTTCATTTTAGGATTTCATACTTTTTAAATGAGACACTTTCTTCTCTAAAGAATTTTATTTTAATCAGCTGAACACTCAACCCTTGTCCTTGCAGACACTCTTTAAAGGACATACTTTTGCACTTCTGTAGATCCTTGGGCTAGAAGTTGTAATTGATCATCCGATTGTGTTTGTTGAGGAATAAGTTTGTGAGAAACTCATAAACTACCAACAGAATGAAGAGTTTAGCAGAAGATGTAAATGAAAATGTGTGCTAACACACAAAGACAAGATGTCTGGAAATTCACTACAAAATATTGAATATTCTCCAAATAATAGAATTCTTGGCTTCCATTTCACTCTCTACTTACAATTCAAGAAAATTCCTATTTTACTTACTGTGAGAAATTTCTTTTCTAAGTGCACAATCAAAGAGTGCCAGTACCATTCTGTGAATCTGAACAACACTGGACTACAAACTGAAGACACTGCAGTTTCTTTGTTTGTGTTGTATGATGCACATTTTCACTGACTTTCATCACCTTATGTACTGTAGCATTAAACTATGAAACTACAGACAGCTCACATTTAGAATAGTGGGTCTTTTCTTGATGTGTGTGCCTAACATAAACTGCCAAGTACTTCAGTATAAAAGCCTCTTGTTCTGACTGAACAATTAATTGCAAAGAAGATGAAGATAAAATTGGAAAGCAAAAATAGAAACAAAATATTTCAGGTTTTGAAATAAGACATATTGTCAGTGTCTGATGTCAGCTATATTTAAAGCCTGTTAGGTTGAGTAGTAATTCTAGTTAATATATATAGTACTTTAGAACTGAAAATATTCTTCAGTTTGTCCAGTTGACTAAATTTCTCTATGAATCAGCAGACTGCTGGCTCCCCTTGTTTCTGTTGAATCATTCTGCCATATCTGCTTAACAAAGGAGGATGCAATGTCAGCTACAGAAATATACTGGAAAATTTCTGCAAGTTTCTAATTAATATTTCCTGCATTTGTAATTGCTCAACAGGTATAGATGCTGGTAAGACCATTTTCTTTATTAAACAAGTCAGCAGCAGTATATATTGACTTTTTGTATATTTTTCATATAACTTCTGGAAGAAAAAAAACCAACATATGAAAAAGAAACTATTTATTGCTAATTTTATTTATTATATTCATATTTTCATTAAATTTTTCCAATGTCACTTGAGACCATTTAATAATTTTGTTATGCGTTCCATTTTGTTGCCTCTTATATTTGGATTTCTTGCCTCTGTTGGATTGATTTGAGCGTTGTCCACTTTTACAAGTATATTTAAATAGTAGGAGCAGTGTAAGGAGTGACTATTTCTGGAAGGATGGGGAAGTGTCCCACACAGCATTTTTCACACTTCTGAGCAGTGTCCTCTTGACCCTCCATTTAACATTGAGGCAGTCACTCTTTTCCAAGAACTGATTGCTCAATCGTTTTACCAAATGGTCACATCTTTGGGAAACAAGAAACGTGCACAAGAAGGAATGATTTAGTCTTGACTTCAAAGCCTCTTGTGCTTTGCAAGTTACTTTATGTTTGGAAAAGCTGAAGAAACAATTTGTAGCGAGCCTTGCATGTGACAGCTTTTAAGAAAAAAGAGATTATCCACACGTTCTCTGAATACTGTCATGGGTGGGGGAGTTCAGAGGCATTTAATGCACTCTTTACCCCAGCTATGACATGCAGGTAGCAGGAGCACCCTGTGTTTGAAAGGGTTGTGTTCTCATTGGCAGCTTTTTCACTAAAGCTTTCAATGTGGAAAATAAATCATGTTCAACTGAAAGTGCTTCTCAGTTCCATGGATGAGAAGGGAAGGTTGTTTCTCAGACATGTTGCACAGATGTGTGTCATCACTTGCACTTCCTCATAACAGTCTAGGGTAAACTTTGTAAAGCTGCAGCTGGCAATGCATGCACCATGTCCTCTGACTGAAGTGTGGTCTGTCTTTGCGTATCTCTTATCAGCTCAGAATTCAGCCTCTAAGTACATTATTTATATCCAGAGGAGCACAGGTGATACTGAGTCAGGACCTAATAGCCTGTGTTCTGAGTGCCCACTCCAGGTGAGTTGTGAAAGGTGGGCAGAGGAAGATGATAAGACTGAATAAAAATCTTGAGATCCTTCCCTTTTGCATTCTCCCAGCAATGCGAGGCTCAAGAACCTTTTGTATTCAAAAGCTCAAAATAGATGTTTAATCTATGGATTAATAAGTTTATGTTTTAAAACATGTAGAATTTGGGTCTTTTCCTTGCTTTTTCTGTCAAAATTAGTGCTTTGTTTCTATCTTGAATGTATTTAGGTCTTATTTCCAGGCTTTAATCTTAAACTTTGAAGAAAATTAAGAGAGAACAATGTCAACATTTGTATCACAGAATCAGACTTCTGAGATCCAGCTAATGCTCTTTGACTGTGTTTCAGAAGATGCAGATCAACTTCTTCAGCAGCTGAAAGCTGGCAGATTTAAAGGAGATTTATGACATTATTTAGTTACAGTGAAATCATTAAAGTTCGGTATCATAATTATTAGTATTTTCATTACCAGCAAATCTCGGCACAAAAGCTTGCAGGGTGTGACTGGTGTCTCTGTCTTGTTGCCTTCTCTCTCTCTCTCTCTCTCTCCCTCTCTCTCTCTCTCTCTCTCTCTCTCTCTCTCTCTCTCTTACTCAATCCCTTCTCCTATTTTCCTAGACTATTACCTAATGATTTTGGGAATAAAGACATTATTTTCAGGATCTTGTTTGCCATTTAGCTTCACTCTGGGAGATAGATACACAAATTTCTCTTTCAAGAAGACAAATTTTGTTTCTGTAATAAGCTGGGAAATATCCTGGTGAGGAACTTTCTTTATATTCTACAGATACACCAAAAGGCATAAATACTTTTTCCTCTGATAGATGTTTTGCTGCACAGTTATTGAATTATAAAAAAAATTAAAAAGCATATACAAGGCTTATATAAATCAGTATCACTAAGTATCACTAATGAAATTATCAAAATTTAAAAGTAAGGTTTTCTTCTTTGCTCTGTTGAAGTTTTTTCTGATGAGTAGACGAAGAGTTATAGTATAAAGTTGCAGCAATTTGCCTCCTCCAAAGTTTTGTCTGTAAAAGTAATAATTCAGATTTATCCAGTGCATTTTATTCTCCATAGGAAAAAAATTGAAGATGTTCAGGCTAATCAGTGCTGAGATAATGGAGATCTGTTCACAGTTTTATCCTTCAATCCTTCTGAAGGCTGAAGTTTCTGTCTGCCTTGGAAACTGAGCAAGAAGAATTTATTTTAGACATTGCTTACTAGTTTCCAAACAAAAAAAAAATCATGCAACTTGATTTGTTTGAGTAAAAAGAGAAGGATAAAAAAGAGCCTTCATTCAAGAATTAATTTTAGCATCATTTACTTCTCTGTGCATGCTTTATGTTTAGATGCCATTTATAAATATCTTACTATCATTTGTTAAATTTTATGACAGTTTTTACCATGCCTGATGACTGTAACTCATGCATTAAACATGCACACGTATTTTAACAATATTTGCATCTTATAATATGCTTTCTAACGACTTGTCATAGACTCATCAGTTAAACATTTATTTTACAAATGCATTTTGTAATATGCTATGGTAATAAACTATAAAAAAGGTATCCCACCTTGTAATATTTTCAGATGGATGAATAATGCATTACAAATTCTACCTTCATTTAAAACATGACCTCTATTCTGATGAAATCTGATACATTGTCTGGATTTGTGGTGATCACTGAGTTGTGTGAGGTGCTGTCAATCTGCTTTCTGATTAATTTTCCTAGTTGATAAATTTGAATTAATCTGTAAATATTTACTAAATAATATTGGGGGGGGGGGGTTTCAGTTCTTTTATTTTTATCTACCTGATTAATTTAAACCAAATGTACCAACCCCCATCTAGCTGGGAGCTAATTTTCATTCAAATAATTTCTGTAAATTCAATTCGGTTCTGAAATTGATTATCAAAATCATGATTGTTCTTTTGCTGGCTGCCTAAGTTTGTCATATGTATTTCTAAAGAGGCCTAGACTACTGTCACATCTAATCTAATGAGTTCTGTAAAGCTGAAGGGTACATAATATTGGAAAATTTTATTATAAGCTATTTCACAATAAAAACATGGTTTTGCTACTTATTATTTTAAATTTCCCCTACATCTAATTTTATATACTTTTTTAATTTATGGAACTTCAGTCAAACTAAAGTTTTGCCTGAGTAGCTATTACCATCATAGTCAACCTGCTTTCTGGCTTCCTGAAATATCATGCAGATTTTTTCAAATTTTTATGATATGAATGTTGGCTGATTTTTCTTTATGTGTGCACGCATATGTAGATTTAATATTTTCAATAGTTTTATTTCACCAGAGATTTTTTTTCTTCAAAAGTGAAGTGAAAGAAGTGAATGTGAGGGTAGGTTGGTTGATGGGTTTGTTTACATAGCCTATAGAGTATTATAGGTATGCCCATACATCTGGTGATAGAACAAAATTATTGAGGATTTCAGCAGTGCTCTTCATTAGTTACCTTCCCATACCTGAAGAAAAACAAGTGTCTGGCAGTTTTACTTTTGCTGTTTGCCTGGAAATAGTTTAGGGCATTGCATCTATGTGATGCTGTCTGAATGTGTGAAGTCAATGCAGAGTAGTCTGGTTTTACATCTATTTAGCATAAATACAAATGACTACTTCAGGTGCATACTAAGGAGAAGTCAATGTTAGATAATTGGTCTCTTGGAAGAGGGCTTTATTGCACCAGACAATAGAAGGTTACACCTTGTCTCTGCCTTTCACCTTAATAGTCCAGGCTCAAGGGTCTTTTGTCACCATTCATAGTCAAGGCACTTTTAGTCAACACATTGTTGTCAACACATAGTCAACACAGCTGTAGGAGACAAATTATGCAATCTGATTTAGACATCTAATTAGGATTTAATGAATTGTGCCACAGAAACGCCTATTTTTCTCCTTTGATTACTTCAGATGACTATTTCAGATACAGATTGTAGTGCAGACTTTTTGCATTTGGTAGAGTGATATGCCCCATTACTGCTTCTATTTTTTTTTCCTCTTTAATTTCTTCTAAATAAATTATTGCCTATGAAATGAGCTGGATTTATTGTCAGTTGAGTTTTACCTCTTCAAACTGAGCATTTTAGACTACACTGTACATAGTCAAACACACTCAGTTAGGATTGTCTGTATTGTGTTATGGCAGCGTCCCTACATTAATTCTGTTTGTTTGCTTTTATTTTTTTTTTATTTTTTTTTTATTTTTTTTTAAATTTTGGTGTTTATCATTAGGGGTTCTACTAGTTCTACTTGAGATATTGTGTTCAGGTGATGTGGCTTCTTTCCTATAGCATCAAGGCTAGGAAATACTCATTCTATGTGGGCTACATGAAACTTTAGATCAGTCATCTAAGTACTGAAATGGGCTTGATAAAGACAAAGTATTTAGTGTTCCATCCCAAATGCCTTAGCCATCACTTCTCCCACTCTTTGGGAGGAATTCACACATAACTTGCTGTCTTTTTCTATTAAAAATATAAAACGCAGCAGTCATTGTTTTGTTGGAAATTTTTGCCTTTTTTTTCCCGATGGTTGGTTTTTTTAGAATCATGTTGCATTCTTAGCATATCTTTGAAATTACAAGTTTGACCACTTTGTTTGTTAGGAGTATGGTGACTTCTAAAGTGAAATTTTAGCAATTTTTCTAATGTTTAACTATTTCAGTGGATTTCCTAGCTTCAACTGTGTACACTATTTCTTTGAGTACATCAAAATATTGTAGTATCTTGGTAGTTCCTTAGGTCTTTCCTGTTTTAAAATCTGATCTATTATAAGTAACATTAGGGTTGCTCAAGAAATGCAGTAAGTGCCTGTATTTTGTGATGAGAATTTCTTTATTTAAAGTTTGCTCAGAAAGCAGAGAGATTCTACTCTGCTGTACTTCTTGGCAGCTGGTCATTCTATAAGATAAATCAAATATATATGATATATGTGCTTTTATTATTATTTGACTGTTCCAAGATTTCTGTAGTTCTGATTCATTCCATTCCTTGTGTTCTTGGAAATCTTTTGTTGATTTCAGTTATGGAAAAGCCTGTGAGGCACTCTCTAGAAATTTGTTTTTGCACACTGCACGTCTTTTTATATGTGAACATCCACAAATGTATATTTACATAGTCAGCTATCATGTGCAATCTTAGTACAGATAATAAACTGCAGGGCTGTTAATCATGCACCCTCTCAACTGAACTAGTATCTTTTCCTTTATTATTGCAAATCTCTGCTTTTAGCACTAACAATAAACAACAACATTATTTTCTCTTTTTTTTTTTTTTTTTAATTTTAATTTTGCATGTCAGTCTTCCAAATGCATTGAGATTTGTGGGCTAGAAGAGAAAATGTCTAATCCAAAATTAGTCACAAATTCAGTGTCTTGCCCCTTACTGAAGCCAACAGTATGTTTTTTATATTATAGGTTAGGAGTAGGTTCTAGCTGCCTAGTAGATCACACGCTTGATTTAAGTCCTGCAAGGTTAAGGTGCAATAGATTTTCAAACTAAAGTATTGATATGCTTAAAAAAATATTTTAAAGTTATTTTGGTGTTTCTAAGACATAAGAGTTAGCAGACTTCTTCAGAGTTACATAACTTTAAAATTACCTTTATAGAAGGAAAAAAAGCTCTGTTGTGCATTGTAATACCTTTTTGAAGATTTTAAAAGTAGCTTTTCCATATATAATTCACATTTCCTATATACATAGTGATGTGCTTTTGTATAAAGATTCTATTCTAGTTTTGTTTGGGAGAATCTGCATAAATCGTGTATGGTTTCTCCATTTGTGAATAATGTGGCAACTCCAAACTCACACCAAGGAAACCATCATACTTTTCATGTCATGTATGGTGTATAACACACATACACTTACAGGGAGGTAGAGGACGATACCGAAAATTTCTTCCCTCTAGGCTTGAAAAATGATCAAAAAGTAGAAGACACTTTTTTTTGTGCCTTGGGAAAAACAGATCAAGAAATTAAAACTCCAGTCATTACCAATAACCTTAAAATGTATTTTAATGTGCTGCAGCTTCAGTTACCCTCAGCTGAAGCTTCTCTATTTTAGCTTACAGGGTCTTGTGACCTCAGCCCATAGCAGAGTTTCAACAGTAATAGCGACAGCCTTCTTGGATAAATGTAAGTGAATTTTTTCCTCATTTCTATAGTTTCTCTCCCTCACATGCACTTTTGGAGTTTTGTTTTTCACTCAGGATGTAGACAGTGTTCCTGACAACACTTCTGCTCTGTGCTGAGTAGCATGATTGACACAAAGTACAAATAAAGCATCTAAGTGGGATTTCTTGCCTTTTAAATGTCACAGTATCAGACTCATCCTGTGCTTTTGAAATGCCAGTTTGATGGCCATGCAAACTTTATTTTACCTGCAGCTAGCTTGATGCTAGTTTTCATTATCAGCCAGGATTAATCTGCAAAAAGTGAAGCAGTACAAAAAGATTTTGGACATATAATCTTGTTTTAGTTAATGCAAAGGATGAAATCTGGGAGAATTCAGAGAATATTTTTTTAAGGAAAGGTTTGCCTTCTTCAATCAGCTTTATCATTTCAGTTCTGCTTCACGTCAGATTGTGGTAATCCATTTCCAAACTTAGCTCTGCATTCACTAACTGTTGCATAAATCTGGGGCTGGAGCTGGAGCTGGGAAAGGCAACACATTTTACATACTGCCTCTGTAACAACTTCCAGAAGTATAAATTAAGGAATTAAGGACATCTGCCCACTATTTGTTTCTGAAGAGTGCCAAATACAGCAGTCATTTTTGTTTCAATAGTTATCATGCTGTTGTAATGAGGAGACAAACCGAAGAAAATAGAAAAAGAGTTATTAATTCAGAAAATCTTGTCCTGTATGCTGACAGCCTGAAGAACCTGGCACTTGGTAGGAACTTACAAAAGAGAGGATGTCTTAGATACTCTTTGGTATTTAGTTCTGAGCTGGCCTATGTCTGAATTCATTATTTCTGAATAAAGTAGCATCCTTGGTCTGTTAAATCACCATGCCATCCCTCAATCTTCTATTTGTTCGTATACTTAAATATATATGTAACATTGTACCTAAAATCTCGAGGTTTTTTCTACATGTAAATACTGCATTGTAGCTCTGCAGCTTCAGTAATACCTTCTTAATGACCTCATCTAGCTGAGCACATGATTGTTCAAGTGCAGCTTGTTCTCTTCATGTGGTTTCATAGGATGTATCTGTTCATGAACTGTGTGAAATTAAAGGCCACACCTATGAGCAGTTAAGGCTAAAGCCAGCAGAAGTGGAACTGCCTCCATGCATCCATCTTGCAAACATGACATTCAAAGACTGATACTGGGCTGTCTCAGTGTTTTACTGTAAACCTGTAGTCAGCTTAAACAGTCATTAGAATTCTGATCTTCTAGCAAATGTGTGGTTATTTTAATATCTCTGCAATAAGTGTGAGGTCAAATCATATATAGCAAAGCATAGCAGCTGGAAGAAGTATTTGTACTGAAACCAGTTTATTATCCTGAAATCTTGAATTGTCTCAAACTTTAGTGTGCCATGTAGGTGGGAGTGGCTGCTGTTATCATCTGCACACAGAAAGGAAGTAGTAAAAGAAATATCATGCCTAGAATCTATTATTTTTGACTAAAACTGTATGCATGAAAAAATAGGTGTAAAAAATGATGGCTTGGCTACCAGTTCTAAGGAGAAATGTACTGAATCATGAAGAAGAATTCCTAAAGTTTCTCCAAGGAAGCAGTTTAGTTGAAATCTGTGCAAACCCTAAGGACCAATGTCCTCAAAGGTGAAGTTGTTTTATAATGATTACCATAAATATTAATTTGATTTCAAAAGAAGAGGTGTTCTTACATTTGTCATTGCAAAGCTGAGTTAATGAAAGAGCTTTGCAACCACTGTCAATGGGAAGTATGTATAGATTTTAAATGTGATTGAGAATAAAATAAAAGCTCAGTTTCTGAGAAATTTCACAAAATCAGCACTCTGATTATAGCACTTTAAAACTCAATCTTATCTGCATGCTTATCATGTGTGCCAACATAAATTCATTGCCACTCCAGGCTGTATTCATTGCCACTCCTGTATTTGTTATTTTTTTGACTCTGTAGTTTATTTGACACCTCTGTCCCATTAAGCAATGTGCTCCTTACATACAGGAATGATCCCCTGCTTTGATAATTGTCTCCAACTTGTAAGAACATCAAGATTATTGAACTAATAGAATGATAATGTGATTCCATAGATCTTGTTAAAACAATATTCCCTTCATAATAGATAGAGTGTGGTTTATTTCCTATTTTTATTATTTATGTAGCTCTTCCAGTTGTCTGTGAAAGGGGAGAAAGACAAAAGAATGTGTATATATATTTAAAACTTTGGGGCTTTCTAACTATAACATGTAACATGTTTAGTATTTGGTGTATATATAAATAGTATGTAAAATATGCATATATAAATATATATGTTCAACTGATTTATTGGGGCTTAGATATAGCTCATCATTTAACACTTTTAGTATCTTATGTGAGGACGTTAAAATACAGTAGAAAGGATTTTGTGAAAAATATGTTAATAGAAAGTGTGATGGAGCATACTGGGAGGTTATACAATGTGAAAAAGCTTGCTATAAAATAGTTTAGGATATTAAAAAGCCAGATGCTCACAAATTCAGCCTGCTTATCCTTTTGGCCAAGTAGATATAACACTATGTACTTCATACATGATACTAACTTCTAGGAATTTTAGTTTATTTTCTGTATTATACTATCATATTTCCAAAAGTCTAGCCTAGCACAAGAGGCATTTGTGCTCCATAATAAGAAACCTGAGGATTTTGTAGAGATGCTGAATTTACAAAGGTACCTACAGTGCTGCAGTAATAAATATTTTTTACATTATTCTAGTAGTTCTTCATAATTGTCTTTACATCCTTGATGTGTAAAAGGCAAAGAAGTGTTAGAAACCAAAGAACTAAATCCATTCCCCAGTATATGTTACTGCAAATGTGCACTGAAGTCTAGAAGGTTGGAATGAGTTGAGGGGTATGCAGATGATTTTTTTCAAAGACCACTAACTGTTCCCACCAGGTTCATTTCCAGATCCCAGGCATTGTGCTGTTACCTACAAAGTAACAGGGAGAATATAGCTGGGAAATGTTCATTTCTTAGTGCCTTTGCATCTTAAATTGGAAGATTTGGTTTGACATTATGCAAAAATTGGCTCTGTAGTTTTCTTCAAAACTCATTCATTTAAGGAATTGCTTTAGGACATCTTCCATTGGGCAAAATTTAGCAAGATTGTGGGTTTCATCACTTTAGTAAGATTTTGCCACTTTAACGAGTTTGCCATTCAAAAACTCCCAGTGATGTCTGGGTCTTCACTCCTGACAGGTAGAGAGACAGATACATCTGTATATACACTTTTTTGAGCAGGCCCTAAAGCTTTGCACTTCCTAAAGCAAAGGTAAATAGTCAGCTTAAACCTCTCCAGCAACTCTAGAACAAAAAAATGCTGACACCTTGTCATCTCTTCTATTACCTAGGTGTCTTGTCTGTGTTCTCCTTCCATGTGTAAATTCTGCTTATTTCTTTGTGTTTGTTGCCACTATTTGATATTTATATAGAGTTCATAAAGTTTGTAGAGAAAATAAAAATATCCAACTTAATAATCTTTAACTGGTCTTTTAATTGAGCCAACCATTCTACTTTTCCTCTCTTTAAATATTTTTTCTGGCCATTGTTATGACTTGAAACAGTCTAAATGCCCATAATTTAGAAAACACTTCAGAGAACATAAGCTTGAGCAGGTTTTTTTTTTGCCAGATTGATAAAATTATATTTTTTTGTCCTCAATTGAGTTTGCCATGGTTGGGAATAGTAACTATTCCACTATAAGAAGCAAAAGTATGGTGAAAATCTTTCACAATTTTAGTGTATCTGTATCAGTAGTAATAAAAGTGATCTAGAATTGAACATTTCATTCCAGACTCATTAAGTATTCCATTTATAACATTTTTATAGTGACTTTTCAGTACTAAAATACTCTGAAATTTGCTGTAGTAATTTTGGATCAAAAAAGATGATTTTGAAGAAGTTGAAACATTCCTACATTTTCAAAACAACATTGTTAACATCCTTAGTTTTTCAAGGTTCCATAATGTCAAAGTCAGGTTCATCTCAAAGCAAAACTTTTTCTTTAGAATTTCCTTCACTAATATTCTTATAAGAATATATTGGAAATATTTTATTTTAAGTGAAAAAAAAAAAAGAACCAAACAAGACTGAATTAGTCCTAAGCAATATTTTTAACCCTTCAGAATTGCTTGTGAATCATATAAGTTGCTTTTCATGCTGTTGACTAATGCTCATGTTTTATAGTGCACAAGTGGATTGTTTATTTGGTTTTTTTTTTGGGCAAGAGCAAAACTTTACTATAGGACCTGCAAACCTTAATTATATTTTAGTCTTGTTTTATAAAACACTACTTTTGAACTTCCTTGAACTTCTGGATGGAAATTTTTTTTTCAGTTACCACTTTTTATTTAAAGGCAAGTTTCAGTGTCTTGTGGAATTGAAGAACTGTGGAAGCTCTGGTATCATGTAGAAGGTGACACATGATCTTTTCATTAGGAGTACTGTAAACACTGCATATACATGGTCTGTAATAATGTCTTTTGTCAAAGGAGAATTTTCAGGGTCATGCAGTATTTAAATGAATATGTCTGGGTTTTGGCAAGCCCAGCTTTCAAAACAACCCTCATTCCTGAGGTTGGTTCTGGGGCAGTTGTTACTGTCAAACTTGGGGGTAAAGCTGTAGCTGAGTTTAGATCTCTGATGATTTCAGAGATGGGGCAGGTGTTTGGGTACAAATGTGCATTTTCTTATGTTTATAAGATACAGTCCAGTGTAAAAAAAATTTTTTATGATTTTGATGATAAAATTTTAATTGATATGGTAAGAATTCAGTAAGAAGATAGTAGTGAAAAGCAATTTTCAGCCTTTCTGTTCCAAACATAAATATTTTGTTGGTAAATGACATTTTTTTTCATCATTAATTACATCTTTGCAAAAAATTTACATATTGTTAAACTTGTATGTACATGTCTACAGAAAATAGTTAGCTTTAATTGATGCAGAGGATGTTTGTTTTGGATGTTTAGTAGTTTTGGGAAGTAAGCAAAGTAAAAAAGTCCTGTAATAGGAGTTCTGCAATTCCCCTTGCTTAAATTTTGTTTAAATATTTTAGACAAATATCTGTCAGAAACAAACCCATTTATTCTGCTTTTGAGGAGGAGGATGTGGTAGGTCACTTGCCAAGGTGTCTTTTTGTTCTGCAATTTGCATAAATTTTTTTATCAATAAATACTTTTGTTTCATCTATTTCTTTAAATTAAAATTCAAATTAGACTGCTATTCAGTGCTTACCACAATTGTGCCTATATGTATATTGAATGAACATCAGTTTGTGAGGTTTTCTTATGAGTAATACAAATAGTGTAACAAAAAGTTACATCGCTTTTTCTTAGAATAAATACCTGAATGTCATTAAGTAGTCTGAGCTGTTTCTAAAACTAAATAAAAGTGAGAGGTAAATAGAATTTTATACAGAAAATAATTTTAAAGGAATTCCATGTCTCAAATGTTTCAGAAGATTGTATGCTTATTTCAAATTTGCAAAATGATGTAAGCAATACTGAATTTTCTTAGGCCTAAAGCTTTGATTGATTGATTTTGTGTCTAGAGAGACAAATAAAAACAAATTCTTCTAAATTATAATTTTCAGGGAAACTATGTTAAGAGGGCCTAGGAAAGTACTACTTTATTAAATGCTAGGCACTTTCATAAAAGAAAAAGTTTGAAAAAATTTAAAAGAAATAAGGACTTAACAATGTATTGATTTCAAAATGAAGGGAGAGGTGTTTCTACACACTTCTCCATTTTGGGGCTCTGGTTGCTCTCTGAGTTCCAGGAGGTGAGGGAGTGGAATTCCTGCCCTGGCAGCCAGGAAGGGAGTGGGGAGCAGATCCAGCTGTGCAGCTGCTCCTGCAGCTGGAGGAGCCCTGCACTCGCCAGCCAGAGGGAATGGCTGGGAGAAAGGGCTTGAGGTCCTGGGGCTGCTGGTGCCATCAGTCCTGATATGAGAGACCCTTCAGAGCAGGTCCCAGCTGTGTTTTCAGGCCTTGCCCAGGTTCTCTCCATTCACTGGGGAAAGGGGAGGTGGGACATGGCCCTGACCAGTGCAGCCTTTTAATGAAATGCAATAACCCCACTTCTATGTCTTTTCAAAGGAGTCAACATTGTCAGTGTAAGAAGTGTCAGAATATTTCCTTTTTTCTTATTTCCTTGTCAAAATTGCTTTTTTTTTTCTTTTTCTTAGCAATAATCATTTTATGTGGTCTATATTAATTGAAACTTAGAGTGTTGTTTCATATAGCACTTGGTTTGAAATGTGCTGCTGCTATTTTTGACTGAAAGAAGTTGTGCATTCTAAACATCATCCCTTGTAGGCCTATTAAAGCTCTTTAAAGTTCCCCATAAATACTGCATCATAAGAACTTTAAAAATAGGCATTTTTTTTAGTAGCCTTGGATATGCTATATGTTTTTTTCTGACAAGCAGCATCCAATATCTAGTAAATCACAGTTCTGATCATCTTTTGAAAAGATAAATAATACTTTTATAAACATATAATGGCATCCTTAAAAAAAATGAATTTTTTAAGAAATAACAAAAATATTTTAAGGTAGTTTAATAAAGATATGTTCAAACAGTGAAATAATCAAACTTTTACCAGTATACAAGACTAAGCAAAATACATTGTTAGGTGCTGCACAATTTTAATGATTCCTCTTGAGAATGAGTTAGCTCAAATGAAGGTGCTCTGCCAGTTTTATTTAAAGATATGAACTTAAAAATGACTAATTTTATAGCATGTATTTTCTGTTTATGTGCCTGTCAGTTTTAAACAGCCTTTTATATGTAAATGCACGATGACAGTTCTATATTCTGTGTCATTTCATCACCAGAGTTTTTCATGCTGGTAGAATAATCCCTTAACAGATATTTATAGAGTTTTTACTGTTATTTTGACAAATCAGACATTGTTATTAAAGTGATAAAAGAAAGTATTTCTAATGCTTTTTGCATTAGAAGTTCTAAACTTTTTTTAAAATTATATATGTTTCCTAGTTTTGTTTTAGAAAACCTTTTACAGAAATTGTGTCTTTCTAGTTCCATTTTTTAGGATAACAAAAATCTGTTCTTGGAACTTGTTTCTAAACAAGGTGTATCACTAAAGGTGCATCCTTATTGCTCTTTCAGTCATTTCATCATAACTGACTGTAGCCAGCTGTGTGTTCCATTAAGTTAATTCATGAATATCATATGCTTTACTAGTGCTGGATGTGGCTCCCCTTAGAGACAGATTGTTTGCCTGTAATTATCAAAGCAAACAAACACTGGTTTATTATCTGTAATATTTGTACTTTGGAAAACTTGTTGCTTTTTCCATGGGTGATACACCCTCAAGGTGACAAGTTTGGAGGATTTCAGCTGTATTGTCCATTTCAGTGCATGTCTAAGCAGTAGCTAAGCAAAGAATTGTTTGGGTTTGAAAGAACCTTAAAATTGTCTGATTCCAACCCCTTTGCCATGGGCAGGGACACCTTCCACTAGACCAGGTTGCTCAAAACCCCATTCAACCTAACCTTTAACACTTCTAAGGCTGAGGCATGCACAACCTCGTTGGACAACCTGTTCAGTGCCTCACCACCTCATATTTAAGAGTTTCCTCCTGTATGAAAAATTCCCATATTTCAGTTTAAAGATGTCTTATCACTACAGGAAGAGAACACTGTAATTTCTAAAGAAATCTTTAGATTTGGTTCATTCCTAGATAACACCTCATATTTTGATACTAAACCTGTGGACCACAAAATAAAAATAAAAATTTAAAAAAAAAAACTATTTCCATAGTCTTGAGAAAGAAAACCAAAACATTGGCAGGTGGCATAGAAAGTCAGCGAAAGGACAGAGACACTCACCTGTGTCTAATGAAGGAGGTGACATTTCAGTAAATGGAAGGTACTTAAATATATGCTGTGTGTTGGCAGCCTCCCAAGACTGCTGATGGAAGTGTTTCTGGGGAAAGGAGGAGTATATTGAGGAAACTGCTGCTTTGAGCTGTGTTGTGAGAATGGGACTGGGGACTGGCTAAATGCCTGGTGGGAGGCACCAGGATAGCAGAAGCATTCAAACAATACCAGCTGCTGAAGCCATGGACTGCTTTCAGGTTTCTCCTTGACAGTTATTGCTAAACTATATTTGCCCCAGTTTATCTGCAGATTTTTCTCTATATTCTATTCTGGACATCTCTGTGTTACTTGAATTAGTAGTGTAAATCTGCTGTTACTTGGGAGCAACACATGACACAGTTTTTCTGCCAATATCACCCCAGAGCCCTGTGGCTTTTCAAATGAACAAAATCCAAATTCATCTTGCCTAAGCTAGGGCATTTAATTTTAGGTAGCCTTGTTAGAAGCAAAGTCAGTCTAACCTGTGTCTGCAGTAGAAAAAGAGACAGATGAAGACAATGCTGGCTTTACAAGGATGGGTCTGGTCAATGGATTTGCACATTGCCTTCTGTTACCTCTAGAAAGAGCACAGGGCAAGCAGACTTTAAGCAGTAAGATGCTTAAAATGTTACTGTACAAATCTGGCCCAAGACATGATACATAAGATAATATTAAATTCTTGATATTAATATTCTAATGAGTTCCCTGTTAGGGTCGGGTATCTAATAAGAGAAAAACAGAGGAAGATTTTGTTATGATAAAATTGTCTGTTTGACTGAAAGTATTCATGCTAATACTGAAAAAGTATTCATGCTAATAATCATGTCATTTCACACCAGGGCAGATCTGACCAGTGTACTGAAACACTGCATTTGATACACAAATAGATGTGTTTGTATGACCAAAGAGTAAGACACATAGAAAAACAAAATCAGAAGTTTCTACTCTGTATATGTACATGGCTGCACTTTCTATACAACAGGAAAAAAATCTAAACCCTCTGATTCATGTAACACATCACAAGACCATGAAATGCTGCAGTTTTTTCTGTTTGGCTAGAATGTTAAAACACACCTTTGCATTGCACACCCAAAAACATGGTAAGTACTGAAAAATTATTCTAAACTGCACTGCACTGTTCTAAAAGTTTTAATTAATGAAAGTCTCTTTTCAAGTTGCTGTAGAAAGGTCACGTATAGAAAGTTCATGTAAATGTGAAAAAGCACATAGCAATTCCCTGGCCCTAGTTCTGACATTTCTTGACAGTGTTGGTCACTGTTTCTGTTTTCTTGTGCTGTTTTAATCTGTGGCTGTTCAGTGGGGAGCACTAATGGTAATGGTTAGAAATGAGTCATTGACTGCATCATCTCTTTATTCTCTTTACAGCTTTACCCATTCATTGTCTCACTGTAAGCAAAATTAATTTTCTCATAGTGAAGAGCTCAAAGCAGCTTGCTTCAGCTGCTCCAAGAAGCAGATAGATGGGCTACAGACCTGCATTTCATGATTGCTGGTATGGCCCCCTTTTATCACTGATCAAAAGAGCCTAAAAGTGGACACATAAGGGATTTTATTCAACCACCAGACAGGGAAATAGGTGAATTGGGTTAATCTCAACACTTCTTGAAAGCCTGAGAATTGTCCACATGTCAGCTACTCTTTGGGCCAAATGATAGTTTTTAACTGCTTGAATTTGACTGAGATCCATCCATTTTACCCAGAGGCAGGAGCAGCTAACACCAGTTAATCCCCATGCACTCCTGATAAATGTACATAAAGCTACAGAGTACTTGTCAGCCTTGACAGGGTAAATGGAGAACTGTCCTATTAAAAGCTACTTTGGCTGAGATCAAAAAATGTTTCTTTTATCTCTATCTAAATAATATACATAAGATATGCTACTGATGTGCTTGGATATTCTGTTTTCAATCTTCTGCAGCTGCAGCATGTGCCTTTGCTGTGGCTTCCAAGATGCAAAGGAGAGGGGGCAGGATTTGGAATGGAAACCTTGGGTATGCTGTGTGTCCTGGGCAAGGTGCCAGTGATACCCAAATCATTGTGATCTGGGTAGTCTTGTCTTTCTATCTGAAACTGTCCTGGACTTGGGGTTTTACATCTTGTGTGCAAGGGTTACAAGAGTGAGTAGCTCTGTGGTCCACATTCTGGCCACAGTTTATGCATAGAGTATGTTTATGTCAGCTGGAGATAGATATTTTTGTCTTCAATTTGGACCCATGTAAAGTTATCTTGATTTTGCTGGTGCTGATAGCTACATATTGTTGATTAAGAAATGGGGGATAAGGAGGGAAAGGAGTAAATCTTTAGGCTAGGAAAAATAAGTTTTCAAATGTTCATTTTTAAGAAATATTTTCTTAATATCTAATTGATCCCAAGATTAGGCACTGAACATGCTTATGTGCACATATGGGCATATAGCACCATGGACTGATTTTACATGGGCATACAGAAGCAGCTGGAGAAAGCCCTGGCTCCTCCCATTGATGGGGAGCCAGGTTTTCTAAGCATTGTGCAAGGGAAAATTGCACTGCCTTTCACACAACTTTCTGATATCCAAATAGTACAGTACTTCTGGAAAACTAATTTGGTTGGGGAGCCATATAGTCCTTGGGCTTTCTGTAGGTCTTGTAGTTCATCGTCATGGTAAATTTTACATGTACTGTAGCTCATTAGAAACTGGACTGAAACTTGAAGTGTTATAGGCCATCAAATAGTTTCAGACATCAGTAATTCATGGATGTCATTGATCTGAGGCAAATAGCTATTGTTGCCCTAGAACCTCACACCCCATCACTCACATTTCAAGACCATTAAATGCTACATAGTTTTTTCTTGAAATACTTTTACTCTGAGAAATAAAATTAAGTTTCTGTTTTAATTCTTGTTCCTGTAGTATTTGAAATGAATGTGTCAATGAAGAGCTGAAGTATACATTGCTGTATAGATGAATAAGCTATTACCTTTCATACATGTTCATGTGACAGGGTTGTCAGAGGGAAAAAGGCAGACTATCTTCAACAACAACATACAGGAGTGTCAGTAGCCTTTGATCTCTTTGCTTATCCAGTTTATAGGTTTCTGTGTTTCAAACTTTCATCATTTGTGTGTCTGTTCATTACTGTTTCTCTGTGGAAAAAGTGAAATACTTTGGGCAAGTTCACTTCTTCCTGAGGATTCTCACTGCCTCTAAGACTTGAAAGTGCAATTTGCTATAAAGCACTAGGTAACAACATAGAATTTGAAATCCATTACTCTGTACTGATAAGGTTTGTCCTGAAGAACCTTTATGTACACTGACCATGGCTTGGAAAATGATCTCACAAAATCAGAATTTTTTTTTCATTCAGTTATAGTATTATATTCAGTGTAGCAAGAAATGGTTTTGCATGACAGTACACATGTAAATGTCAATGCATATGTCATTTACAGTTATCTGGGTGTTCTGTGAGATTCACCGTGATCATGTTGGAGAAAACTGTCTCTGTTACACTAAATAAAATGTGCTTAGTAAAAATTGCTAGCAATTTTTTTTCTAGACATATAATGACATGGTAAGAATACAAAACAAAATGACCAGAAACAAACCATTTCTCAAGCAATAATATCTATGGGACAAGTGATCTAAATTGGTGGATCAGGGAGAGTTCATCACTGCACTGCAAAAGGACTTGAAATATAACCTAAAGGCAAGTGAAATACTGATTCCAAGCTTTGAAATAACAGCAACAAATTTACCTACAGACAGAAGATGCATGGAAGCAATAAACGAATTATACAAGTCTTACACACGCAATCTGATTATTCTGACCAAAGTGTTAATTGGATCCTAACTGCCAGATCTGATATCTGTAGTCTTGTAGTGGGAACCTTTCAAAGTGATGAACTGTAATTCACCGAGCTGCTTGAAGCACTTGTAATTTACTGCATGTCATGCTATGAAGAGCCTGACCTAATGGACTTTACATTGCCTGTAATGCTGGAAACCTTTCAATGAAACTAGTTGGTAAAAAAATAGTAGTGGAAGTCTATTCAGAAAGAGGGAGCAAAACTACATTTTAAACACTGTTTTATACCCATATAAAAAATTGGGCATTAAAAATAAGATGAGCAACTCAAGTCAAATATTTAAACTGGAATATTTCTCAGCAATGAGGTGTCTGTTAAATTTTAAATTAAGTAGAAGTGATTAATATGAAAAGAGAACCTGAGATAGTTCTAAATGCTGTGGAATATGTTGTGCTTCAGATGGTCATGCATGAAATTCCCTTTCCTGAATATAATATGTTATAAAATGTGGTTTGAGATAACCATTGTTC
>NC_079334.1:45778690-45793690 GCF_029582105.1 Oenanthe melanoleuca
GGAATTCAATGTGTTTGAGGATGCCATCCAACAAATAGGTTGCATTTACAAATCATGTTTCACTTTGTCACTTCAGTTTTTCATGAGAGGTTTAACCAAGAATTTTGGTGAGTTCATGGCCCGCTCAAAGGAGCAATCCTACCTCTTCACTGAGTCACTACCAGAACTGATTCTAGAGATTTCTATGAAAAAAGAGTCAGAGATTGCCTCTCTGCTACATTTTTTGTAAAACCAGATTGGAAATCTTGGAAAACACAGACATTAAATCAATATATCTAATGCATATAATTGGCCATAAAATAGCAGGTTTCAGGTAGTCCTCCAGCCCAGATAGCACAGTAGCACTATTCCAGTAAGAAATAAAGTACAGTCTGGTGTATCAATGAAGGCTGTGAAATGTACCAATTTATATTACCTAATGACAATTAGAGAAATCTCTTTGCTTAATGTGTTCTGCTAATGTAAATTTCAAGCAGTTTTCAAATGCCTAGTCCTTTATCTGTGGGAAAGAATATATGCATCAAGTATGATACAAACATATGTATCATTACATACAATTATTATAACGGCCATATTACCTACAAAGATCTATTTTTACTACTGATCTCGACTACTAGTTTTTGTCATGCTTCTCTCTATCATCCTGAAAAACAGGTATATTAATTCTCTAGCTTATAGAGCTGATCTGTTGAAAATTACAGGAAAAACAAATTTTGTCAGAAAAGCTGTTAGAATGCATTGCAAAGCAGGTGTGTCTCCATGGATAAGAGCATGTACACAGTTAGGGAGATTCAGTGTAGATACTACAAAAGAAAAAAAAAAAAAAAAAAAAGCCTGGTGGAGGGGAATCTGTATTTCAGACTGAGGAGCAGAGGACTCTTGTGGTACCATGAGTCTTGCTAAATGCCTTGCAGGCTGGAGTCTTTAACACAGAGTATGAACAAATCAGTGCCAGTTACAGAGTCAGGTAGATTTTCAGACAGTTTAAATCAAAATATTCGTACTTTGGTACATATTATAGTAGTAAGCATATAAGTATTAGCAAAGTTCTTGCCGGGTTTAAAGGTTAAAGGTAAGAGTTTAATTGTAAAAGAGTCCATCTTCCTCTCTGCCTTCTCATATCTGTGTGACCTGTGGTAATTGTATAGCATCACTGAGATAAAATTGTTACAAGGAGACAAATTCAGATCTCAAGTAAACAGAGGACAGTCTTGGTGACTTCAGAGGGAATTGAATAGTGACTCTGGTCAGTGAATTTTATTCTTTGCTCGTGCATCCCAAAGTTGTATAAAACCTGTTTGTCTTGTCTTTTAGTACTTGCTAAATTTAAAATAAAAAATTATCGATAGGTATATGGTGTTTCCAATGCTACAAAACTAGACATTACAACGTGTAAGAACCAGAATTAATCATCTGAAATTTAGATGTCTACTCAAAGTGAGTCTGCACTCCATGGAGAGAGGCAGGCACATTCACAGTGTGGGCTTACTTCCATGTTAAAATAAATCCCTAAACTAAATCAGATATACTTTGCACAAGATTTCTTTATTCTGTTGATGATGGAAGGAGTACAGGGATAGATGAGCTTAAATTTCTCCCCATAAGTTTCTGAGTGGAAATCTGTTTTGTTTTTTCCATTTGTATTTTAAAGTAAAGCCTTCAGAATTTTTATTCTTAAAATTCATTTGATGTTTGCCAAAAGATTATCAGACTTTTTTAGTAAAGTATGTTTACTTTCAGACTCTTAATTAGTTAGTGTTTTAAGACCATAGTTTATGCTGTGATGAAGTGGTATTCTGTGTAATATTAAGTGAGGTAATTTCTCCTAATAGTAAATTTCAGTGGACTTGTGTTTCTTTTTTCCTCTGTTTCATTTATACAAAGTCTTTCGGGATAGATTCAAGTAATAGAAACATTAGAAGAGTTTTTCCTCCTAAAATTAGCTCATGATTTAATTTATTAATAATAATATTATTTTTGCTGATTTACAGAAGACTGGAATGTCCCACAACATCTCACAAAGCAGTATTTATATGCCAGCTTGCTATTATATGCAGAAAAAACATTTGAATTTTGCTGGGCAAGCGAGTGGCTGCTTTTTCATGGGTGGAAAGCCTGGCTTGCTGACAGCTGTTTGACCGTGCCCTGGGTAGCTGGAGCAATGGCCTCACATTGTGTGTCTGCCACAGCACTCCACAAATACCCCAGGTTCTTTCACAGGGCTTTTCTCTCCTACCTGCACAATGAAACGTGCTTGCTGTGTCTTTCCAGCTCAGGCATGTATTCCTGGGAACATGTGTGGATGTGGGTGTTTGTGCATTTGCCGACGCTTGATCTCTCTCTATAACAAGTGGAAGATAAAGCCGTGTCCAAAACAGAACCTACAGAAAATGCATTCTTAGAGTTTAGTGGAAAAACTAATAATCTCATGCCAAGGTTCCCCAACTTTCACTTTTCAGTTAGGAGTGCTGAGAACACGATTCTCTCTGCAGAGACTAGGTGACTGAGGTGGGAGTCATTGCTGTGTACTCTGATATGTCCACGACGTTTTTATTCCTGTATAAATCAGACCTTCTTAAAGGACTAGCTGAGCAAGAAAGATTTTCTTCTACTAAAGTGATGTATTATGCAAAATTTTTTTAGGCTAAGTGTCTTTATTGTGGAAAACATTTACTGCTTAAAGATACATATTTTGCTGTCTGCCTTAATCATATCCTTTGAAACAGTCTCAATAGATTTTTCTATTCGTAACATTATGACATTTGATAAGATGATTGATTATGAAGTGTTGAGAGCCCTGCCATGTGATCATTTATTTTTAAATACACATTTATACTAGCCAATGCTTAGATTTCTTGCAGGGGTACATAAGATATGTGAAAAATAAAGCTTGAGTCTGATTGAAACTGATGCCTCTGGAAATAGAGTGCCACAGTACTATGGCCTTAAAATAACAGATTCTGACTGAAACTGGAACTTTACAGTGATAAATACTATGTAAAAAATTATGGTCCATCCTTGGTACAAAATAAAAAAGATGTATTGCTGTAGTGCAGGCAAAGTAAAATGTGTCTGATGATGATATCTTTCTTTCCCTGTGCAGGTGCCTGTGTCAGTGGCCATGATGACTCCCCAGGTGATCACCCCTCAGCAAATGCAGCAGATTCTCCAGCAGCAAGTGTTGTCTCCGCAGCAGCTTCAAGCACTTCTCCAGCAGCAGCAAGCAGTTATGTTGCAGCAGGTAATGTGTGTTACCTGCTTTGGACTGTTAGCACAGGGCATTCACATAAATGTCAGCGAGATTTTATGGTCTTATTTTGTAATATTTCGTTGTTCATTACACCAAAAAAAAAAAAAGAAAATAAACATGATACTTCTCAGTCTCCAAATTTCTATATGTTTTTAAATGCAGAAGTGTGAAATCACACTTTGAAACATACAATATTATATTAAAACCAGAAACAGCAGCAGTGGCAGATGCATTACAAATACCAAACAAATTGATGTTTAAATTTTCAAGCGCTTAGGCACATTTTAATTGTAGACCTGCCAAAGGAAGTGCAAATAGAGTTGCATATAATTGTTGCTTTAAAATTCATAACACTCTAGTGCTCCCTTTAGTCACATAAATGGTATGCGGTTATGAAATTTGAACTTAAATGCTTGTTTTAGCAAGGGAAAAGGTTTTTTATTTTGTTTTTTTATGTACTAAAAATTTGTCCCAAGATAAGGCTAAAAAGGAGGAGGAGTTTGCTGTTTCCTTAAAACAAAATCTGTCAGCTAATTGAAAAATAGGTGAATTTGTTATTCATACAATAACGATAGTGTCAGTGATCAGTGCCTTGGTGTAATACAAAGTGGATTTTTGGGTGCATGCTTAATTGTCATACAGAAAATGAGGTGTCTGTTTGTCGTAGTCAGAGCTCAATCACCAAACTGTATGTTTAAACATTTTAATATCCAGTACCATGATCGTTACAGGCAATTCACCTTCAGTTGTGAATCCAGCATCCTGCTAAGCAGATTGACAGATTAATTACTTTTTTCCCCTCAGAAGCAGACAGTTTTGTTTGGCCTTAGTGACTTGTAGGTTTCTTGCAAGTGGATGAGTGCAGCTTCTGATTTGTTATATAGGACGTGTAAGGAACTTAGGTATAGTTATTTGAGGAGATAATTTGGCTCTTGCATTCCCTTTAGAATACAGATTTTCTATACCCTTCTGTTTAGGATATTTTGGAATCTGCATTGGAAAATTTCAGAACCGCCTTGGAAAAAAATGTATGTAGATCTGCCTCTTCAAATCACATTTTTTGTTATGAGGTGATACTTAATGGCTACGCTACCATATGCCAATCTAGAAGAGTTTAGGAGATTTATAATACTTGAAACTTTTGCCTTTATTTATTAAAGTCAAAATGGTTTATTCAGCAACAACTACAAGAGTTTTACAAGAAACAGCAAGAGCAGTTACATCTTCAGCTTTTGCAGCAGCAGCAGCAACAGCAGCAGCAACAGCAACAACAGCAGCAACAACAGCAACAACAGCAGCAGCAGCAACAACAACAACAGCAGCAGCAGCAGCAGCAACAACAGCAGCAACAGCACCCAGGAAAGCAAGCAAAAGAGGTAGGAGCTAAGACCCTTGCTGATGCACACTAGTCTGAGCTGTCAGAAGCTTGGAAAAGACAAGACCAGTTTAGATCTTTTCCTATAGCAAGGATGAACCTATCAAAGATTTGTTCTTATGTTTTTACTGGGCTTAATAGCAGTGCTGGTATAATTCTCCTGCTCCCCTTTCTGAGACATAGGATTTGAGCAGTCTAGTCCTGCTGCCGTCTAATGTTCGCTAATGAATCTGAGTGTGCAAAGAACAAACTGTGTGGTGGACTCTGTACTGATTATCTTGTATTCACAGGCAATCTATTTTGGGGAAGGAGCCTTACTTTGCTCAGTGGCACAGCTCAGAGAGCATGCAAATTTAGTCCATGGCTGAAAAAGAGCGATTGAGCACAGATTTCAAAGTCATAGGCCCCTGATTAATGAACTGCTACTGTAGGTTTGAAGTGGCGAGTAGAAAGTTACAGTTTGATGTGCTCATAAATCAACCTGACAAGTGGGTTTCTCAGGCCTAGCTTGCACTTGTCAGCAAACTGCATCAAATATAAACAGAATACAAACAAAACATGTTGAAGTAGTTAAATTGATCAGCAGGTATCCCAGACGTTGTCTTCAAGCTGCCCATTATGCAAACGTCGAAGAAGCAGTTGTGACCTCCTGAGGCTTTGTTTCTGTTTGGATTTGTGAATAGAATTTCAGACAGCCATCAACTACAGAATAGAAATTGCTCCCTTATTTCTCCGGAGGCTCTGGGCAATCCACATGACTTGCTCCATTATGCAGTCTGTTTTCCAGTGAGCGCATCAGAAGTTTCTCTTTTCCCCAAACTAGAAAGGAAAGGTCTTCCACAGCAGCCTGTCTTTTTCTGAAGTGTGACTGCCTTCTCATACCCTCCTGAGTCTTTGTAGACTCAAGTTTGTCTTGAAATGCCTCACAAAGTTGGAACCTGTACTTTTGCTCCATAATAGGGCATTTCGTTGCCTTGAATGCCATAGTCCTTGTAATATATTCCAACATGAAAAGAGAGTGAGCTAACAGGCCAGTGAAAGGAAGGCTACATCCCAGTTTACTAATAGATCACTGGAGACCATGTTCATGGGCCACTGCAGACCAAACTTAGTCAATTGGAAAAACAAGAGTGCCTTCAAATCACAGGCTGCTGTAAAAAGTTATACACTTAGCATAGATAAATTTGTTATCATCTGCCATGAGCTGAGCTTTTTTTTTATTTGAAACAGCTGTTATATACTTTTTCTTGACCCTTTTCTTTAGTGTGTCATTAAATGTATCTTGCCATTTTCCCTAAAACCTAATAGCTTAAATGAATATAATAGAAAATTTCAAACATTTTCACTGCTGAGTATTCTACAAATAGCATTATTATTTAATAACTGAGATAGAAAAGAAAGAAGTTGATTTTATGTTTTTGGCTTTCTAGCCTTTACTGCATATTTTACTTTTTGCTGCATTTGCTTTTTCTTTTTTTTTGCCCCCCTTCTCTTTGTAGCAGCAGCAGCAGCAGCAGCAGCAGCAGTTGGCAGCCCAGCAGCTTGTCTTCCAGCAGCAGCTCCTCCAGATGCAACAACTTCAGCAGCAGCAACATCTGCTGAACCTTCAGCGTCAGGGACTCATTTCCATCCCACCTGGCCAATCTGCTCTTCCTGTCCAGTCTCTGCCACAAGGTATTTCATAGTAATATATGATTGGAGACATTTCTAAATTCTCAACTTTTTAACCATTCCATTTGCATCTGAACTTCAGAAGTTTTCCATTATGAAACTTAAGCATACTTTGAAATTGAAACTTTTATTGTTCCTATTACCAAAGTTTCTGGATGCTGATAAATTTTACAGCACTCTCTTTTGGAAAAACAAAAACAAACAAAAAAAAAAAAAAAACCAAAAAAAAAAAAAAGGCAGCTAGCTTTTTAGAGCTTTTTCCTAGATGGCAGGTGCATATTTATTGAGCTTATGTGCTGAAAACAATTTCTAATAGCAGCACAATTCAAGCATCATTGCTTTTCTCTGAGGAATAACTGAAATCTGATTTAGCGGAATGTTATTTCATTTAATATAAACAAACAGGTATAAAATACATCTGATAGTGATATTCAAGCCATTCAAAAGCTCCTTTCTTTCCTCTTTTTTCTAAGAAAATAAAGTGTTTGACATTGAAAAGCACTTTGAATCTTCAATTTATGACAAGTGAATTTAGGGACAAGCCTTAGGATTTTTTTTATTTTTCTATTCCTTTGTATTAAATATGTTAAATAGAATAACAAGTTTTGAAGGTGGTGATTCCAATAGTAATGAACTGTGATTGACAAATAACCATAAAGACTTTTCTAAAAAAAAAAAAAAAATCCTATTGTCACTTTGATCAGGATTTCGCAGTGATGAAAATGAGCTCAAACTCAACTACTTGAAAGAAAATAAGGCACACACTTTTGAAACGTAAATTAACATGGAGATAAATGGTGCTTACAATTTAAGATAAAGTCAAAGTCTTCCCATCTAGGGGACTCTGTCTATAACCTGTGAGGTGTGTGTTTCTGTTTGTTTTACCATGAAGAGTTGAGCTAAGCGTCTGTCATAAAAGTTATACAATAATCTGATCTCTGGTACCTCAGTCCTGAAATGAGAATTATTTAGACTATGTTCATGATAGGTAACATTTTTTTTAATTGGCCTTTATGCATGTTACTTGTTTCTCCACTAGATAACTATTATGAAATCGAAGCCTCAGAAATCAGATGAGCAAAAGCAGAATACACAGTGTATAGACAATGATCTAAAATTCCCAGAACCCCAAACCAAAACAAACAAAAAAATAAACCAAAACGACCAGAAAATCAGAAATTAAAAATAAATTTATTAATTGAATTGTGTAAAAAAAAAAAAAAAAAAAAAAAGCTATGACACAAGCATATCTAAAATTGTAAAAGTTACAATGAATACAAGTGGTACTGCACCAAATAGAATAGATGTGGGGAGACAAGTTGATTCATAAATCTGGAGATGAGAGGCTTGTAATGCTGGTTTCTTTTTGTACAATTGGCTTGGACCAGAATCTAAAAAAGCATGACACACAGCTTCCCTCCAAACTGCTTTACCTTTTGCGTTCTCCTCTTGTGCCATCTGTTGCTAGAGGAACTCCTCAGGTTTTCTCTCACATTAAGCTATCCCCATAGATTTCCCTCAGCACTCCTACCCAATTGCACTGATATTCATTATTTTAATGCAATACTCATTCATCTACTTATAGTATAAAAACAGAGAAAAAAAACCTTTTTAATAGTTCTTAGGAGTAAACAGTTCTTTTTAAGGCCTTTCTTTTACTCAAAGAATTAAGTCCAACTGAACTCATGACAAAAAAGATTGATAATAAAGAAATTAGAAATTACAAAATTTTATAGTTTCTGTATATATGGATTTTTATTTTTGAAGTAAATTAATCTTTTTTTTTCTTTCTTTTTTCATAATAATGAATTACATGCAAGTATTTATTACTTCCTTTTTAAATTAAGCCTTCAGAATTGAATTAAGGTAATAGACACTAGATGTGGTAAAAATATGGTTTTCTGCTTCTACTGTGCTGTGAGAGATATAAAATAGTTATGCAGAACGATTTACATGTGTAGCTCAAGTATTTTATATGCATCCATCAAGTTTGCTCAGTTACATGGATGGCTAGAAAATAGCACAGGGAATTTGTGTTTATAAGTTATTGGTCATAAAGAGTCCCATAAACCACAAATTATTATTGGCAAAAGGGTTTATATTTGATAGTGTGAAAAGATGTATCTTACAAGTGCAGCTGTGATGTTTGCATATATAAACAGTATTTTCTTCAAGTGCAGTTTCTGCCTTTAAGGAACAGGAATGTTTCCTATTTTTCTTGATGGTCAGGTATCACAAATAAGATGTAATAGGTATTTTAACATCTATTTTGTGACCAGGTCTTCACTATGCCGTATCCAAAAGCAGTGATTTTCTGTGAGTTACTTCCATGTATTGCTGTGTTGATGCTAGTTAAATGCAAAGAACTGTAAATCACGGCAGCAGCAGTAAAAAAAAAACAACCAAACAAAAAAACACCAAAACTCCAAGTCTTGATCGGTCCATGCTGGAAAAGGAAAAACAGTTGAGTGGATGGTTTTTAAAATTGTTGTTTTTATTAAAAATTTATTGAAAACATAACAATAGAGTAGATAGAGGTTAAAAGAGGTCTGAAAGTAATATTAAAATCCTGAAATTCTTCTTGTTTGTAAGTTTCATAGGAAATCAGTATTTGACCTTTTTATTACAGTCCATAATTTTTATTCCACACTTGGTCCTCTTTTTGATCCTTTCCCCTTTAATGTATTGTGAGGAGGGTATTTTAAGGGTTGTCACAGCCTATGAAACTTTAAAACTTACCCTACTTTTACATCCAGACTGAAATGTCTGTCAGCCATTTCACAAGCCTCTAGTAAAAAAAGAGTTGGATGTTTTTTGACACAGAAACCACAGAATTGCCATAATTTACAATTAATTACAAATCCTCTTATTAACTATTTACTTTTTAAGTGCCTGCCTGTAATCCTTTTATCCTAAAAGGCAGCCTTTCAGGGTCCTCTGAAGAAGTGATAAAATTAACCAGCCTGAGCCTAGAGAGAAATTTCTTTCTGCTTTTAAAAAACCCCTAGGTGAGGTAGGCAGCCTGGAGGCACAGCTGCATCTGCAGAGGAAGGGCTGCCCAGCAGTGCCCAGATGGGCAGGACATCCCTCCAGGGGAGAGACCACTGCTGCAGCTGCTGCCAGCCCTCCCACATTCCCTCAGCTTGGGGGGCAGCCCTTACCCAGCTCACACAGGACCCAAAGCCTGATGATCTCAAATTAAATTCCTCTCACTAGGAAACGTGATATCTGATTAACTAAACTGATTGTTTTATTCTTGGGTTTGGTTTTTTTTTCCAGTAGAGAATTAGTTTATTTTTTCAATAGTGGGAGGAAGAGTTTGAAGTAAATAATGTACTTTGTTTATCATGTCACCTAAATGAATACATTATTTCATTTTGATTTGTGATTACATTTGCAGGTAACTGTTATTTACAACACTAAAGTGGGCTTTTTGCAGTGCTGCTGGAACATACCTCATGAACTCAGCAGTAATTACTTACCTTCATTAAACAATTACAGCCAGTATTACCATCACTCCTGTTACCCACTTCTCTAATGCAGTAAATTAGAGCCTGGCTTCTTTGCTTGCTTCCTTAAAACCTAAGAGTTTGGTATACAAATATGATATAAACTCCAGATTTAGGACTTGAAATCAACTCTTTTTCAATTTTTCCTTAGCTGAGTTTGCCAGTGGGTATGGATATCTGGGATAAAGAAGCAGGATTCAAAGCAGTAGTCTGAAAATGAGCTGCTTTCATAATTAAAAAAAAAAAAAACAAATCAACACCTCTACCCACTTTATTTCCATACTTCTTCCAGAAATTAATATTTCTGTAAATAACTACTAATCTACTTTTAGTAGCTTGATACTTCATGGTAAGATAGCTACTGAGAAGTATTAAGGAACTTCCTGTGCTTTTTCAAAATACTTAGTTGAATCTTATTTAGTAGTCTGAGTTTATATGTTCTCAAAATAAAACATTATCTAATAAATAGACCTGCCAAACGGTAAAAAAACTGTCTTTACATCTTTCTACTGTATCTTATTAACCAAAAGAAATAATGAAAATTTTGAATGAAGAGATGCTTTCTGGTACTTTTCAGGACCAGAAAAGTGAGGTCTTTCATTTAAAAAACAAAACAAAACAAAACAAAACAAAACAAAACAAAAAAAAACAAAAACAAAACAAAACAAAACAAAAAAAAAAAAAAAAAACCACAATATTTTGATTCAAACATCATCAGCATTTTGAATATTTTGCATTCCAGCAGATCAAGATACCATAACAATATGTTACCTAATTTTGGTTGTTGAAATGGAATACAGAAGAGAGATTTTAAGATACCTCTGGAACTAACCAGGTCAGGCTGAAGAACCTGGCTTTGAAATCACAAGATCTCTGGGCTTCACATTCTTTTCTGCATTTAATCTAGTATTCTTCAAAAGTGATATGTCAAAGTTACAATGTCTGGTAGTGACAGAAGGTGTATATATTTCTGATGAACTCTTCCTCTTTCAAAATCTGGTTTCCTAGCTTAGCTGCATGTTCAGTGGGAGGATAAGAGAATGCTCACAGCCCTTCTCTTGCCTGTGTTTTGTAGTCTTTACTTCAGGCAGAAATATATTGTACTGTAGGTTTCCATGACTTCATGCAAACTTGAGCCAAACAATCCTAACACATATGTATGAATACATTCAACAAGACATTGCTTTCTGTGACCTAGGATAAATCCTGGAAACTACAGGTTTCTAGGCTGTGAGAGGAATAGAGAGCAAGTTTAAGCTCCTTTTTGTTTTATGTTTATGAATTTATGGATTTATGAATTTATGTTTTACTACATGTTGATTGTGCTGGTAAAACAGTATCAGCTTTATTGTTGGCATTAATCCATTAATAACACTGAGCTCATTATATGAAACTCTTTATTTTGTTATATTAGTGGGGCTCTCTTTCATTTTATAGCCGGCTTAAGTCCTGCTGAGATTCAGCAGTTATGGAAAGAAGTGACTGGAGTTCACAGTATGGAAGACAATGGCATTAAACATGGAGGGCTAGACCTCACTACTAACAATTCCTCCTCTACTACCTCCTCCACCACTTCCAAAGCATCACCACCAATAACTCATCATTCCATAGTGAATGGACAGTCTTCAGTTCTAAATGCAAGGCGAGACAGGTAATTCTGATGAGATTTCCACTGTGCTTATCATTTGATGTGAAGCAATTGTATAATATCTTAAGTCACATGATTTCCAGTTAAAAAACAGCACTTAATAGAGGTTACTTTAGAGATCATGGAAGATCTGATTTTTCAGAATTGTTTATCAGTAGGGTATTATTTTCAGTAATGATGTCTAACTGTGCAGACACAACAAAATTACCTGCATGTGCTTTTATAACTCATAAACTTATGGGTAAAAGTTAGAAATCTGAGCATCAAGTGGGCTGGTGTAGGGGTGTAAATGCACATTTGTGGGCACTTTTGTAGGTGCATAGTTTCATTCATGTTTAACACACCTGGCAGTCATGCCCTTACTCTTGAATCACACTTCTGGTTTCATTGACAAAGTACATCTATATGAGTTGTCAAGGCTGTAATTCAGTGCAAAGATTCTATGTTAAAAGTGCTTCAAAAGAGTATATAAAAGCATCTCTTATATTTGTTTCTAGTGAAAAGTACCACTAAATTTTCTGTCTTTTCTGCATGACAATAGTAAAGTTGACATATTTCATACAAATTTTCAATGTTGTTAGTGTAATACAGTGGAATTCCACTATATGGATGAAGTTAAAATCATTTTTCAGACACACTGACAGACATTATTTACTGTTCCTTAATTTCAAGTAATGGATTAAATACAAGAGTATGTAGTATCTGAAACACCAGTAAATATATTAGTTTAGTGAGATATAGATGATCTCAATATAAGATGAAATTTAATTGTGTCTATATAACCTAAATTGCAAGTAATTTTATTTTCAAATAAATTTTCCATTTAACTATTTTAATACTTATGAGACATGATTTAAGTGTCATTATTTTGTATTATTTTAAATCTGAACACCTTTATAGTAGTGCTTTTAGTAAATATTACTTTCGTGGTTATATGGATATCACCCACATCCATGGAATAATTCTCTGAATTTTTTGATAACTCATCATGGATGAAACAATTTCAGGGGTTCCAGAAAAAGGCATGGATTACAGCTAGGGATTTTTATGAAGCTACATAGTTCATGAAAGCAATGTTTGCGAACAAAAATATTTTTTAATGGAAGCAGCTTAATTTTTATAAGAAAATTCAAATATTTTTTGAACATTCACAATATTCAGAATGTCTGTCAGTCTTCAGTATTTATACTCAGAATTGATCAGTTCTGAGTGTATTTTTTATTTATAGGTAGATGTTACACCAAGGTCATATGGCATAATTAGCATATGGTATTATACAGTCATCTTATTTTTTCATCCTTTATTAACAGTCATCTTTGGCTCTATTTCTTCTCTAATTGGAACATCATCTAGCCTTGGCAGTTGAACTATTCAATAGAACGATTAAATTTTTCTGACTGCTCTGAGCTAAATTGACCTGTTTTGACCTGTTTGTCACTGATGGTAACCTGACAGGCGCTAGCAGCCTCCAACGATTATGGCTTTTGAGATGAATCTGATGCCTTATTCTTTTGCTACAGCTCGTCACATGAGGACACTGGGGCTTCCCATACTCTCTATGGTCATGGAGTTTGCAAATGGCCTGGCTGTGAAAGCGTTTGTGAAGATTTTGGACAATTTTTAAAGTAGGTGGATTTTTATTCATTGGTACAAAATTGTTCAAGGCAAGGGAAATTGAAAGACAGCAAACAAAGTTTTACTGTAAACCATACCAGAGATTTTTTTGTGTGTGTTTCAAGCAACTGGATAATCGAGGCTATCGGCAGAGGGTCAAATTGTTATCCTTTCTTTCATGTCGAACACTTTTGCAGGCCTTTCAATAGCACAGTGTTTAATCCTCTTATTATCCTTTACTGAAATGGAGCCTCAGAAAATTTGAAGAGATGCTTTAGATTTTATATTGGATAGTAGGAGTATGAGAAAGCACATTTTAAATTCTGACAGTTTGTGTGAAGTGGGAATTAGTGTGTATAGTATAAATAAAAAAGTACAAAGGCCTAAGCATGGACATTTAACTCTCACATGCTAATCTATTTTTGCTTTTATTCTTGCATGTGCACGAGATACATAGAAAAAAAACACAGTGTACAGGTGGGTTTGCACCTTTCAGGACTGAAAAGTGATATCATTGCTTTTCCAGCGTTTGGTTTACCCAGCGATTTTCTATACCAGAGCATTTAGGAAATAAGTGACGAAGCTTTTCCTTTTCATCTGCAGCTTCAAACTGCAATGGGTTTCTGCAATTTTTCCTTTTTATTTATTTCAAGATATTTACTAGTATTTCTGTGTTCATTTGAATTTCCAAGAACAGCACTGATTTGCTACCTGTGTACATTATGGACTGGTCTTTGTTAGAAGAGCCATACTCATTTGGCATGCAATAGATCTTAATGGAAAGCTACAGATAGGCTTATATAGATGAGTAACTTCAGGGACTGAGACTCTTATGTTGTCATGGTGCAGCTAACAGGGTGAATGAACTGTTTCATGCTTCATCAACAATTAAGTTAATTAGCTCATTTGAAATTGCACTGCTTTGTTGCCAGGATGTTGGCAGAAACATCAAAAAGATGTGTTTACAAATGGCAAACTACGGGTATATAACAGAAGCACCTTAACAGCAGACCATAACTGCTCAGTATTACAATAACTTTTATAATAGAATTATAGCAATACTATTCATAAAGTATTTGCAATGCTTTCTCTGTCTTTCGGTTTTAAATTAAGTAACTTACACTGACTTGCAAATTGTATGTAGGTATCACTCCTGACAAATTTTTGTTTATTAGTGCATTAAGTGGATTGTCAAAACAATGGATTATTATTAAAGAAAACGGTATAGGATTTAAGAGAACCTGATTTACATAAATTTGTATTAAAAGGAAAATGGAATCTCCCAAATTCAATGTAGTGTTCTAAGTATTATTAATAATAAGAATTTAAACTCATTTAGCTGAAGCATTTTCCTTTTCAAGAAAAACTACATTTCCTGAATACGTCCATCCATCTAGCCTATAGTGATGCTAATTCTTTGGGCAGATTTTGCACATCCATTATGTCAGGTCGCTTGTTATAATCCATGATCAGTAAAACCATTTTGATTAAGGCAGTGTAGTGCCAGGTTTACAGATGCTCTTGCTTTCCTGAACCAAATAACCCTGGAAAATGTGAAAGTGACACATAACATCTTGATAATTCTGGTGCACAAGCAATCAGGGTTTACAGCAGTGTCATGGCTTTTTGTCCTATATATCAGCAGAAGCTGTCCCAGAATACTTTGTTATTTCTCCTTTTCTTTCAAGTCTATTTACTGTGCCCTTAAAACAAATAAGAAGTCATGATGCTGAATAGGAGAGTTTGTTTATCAAATACAAATTTTCCTTCGTTTTTCAGTAGTGTTAAGATGGAAATCAATACATAACCTTGCATTAGATTTTTTAGTACCTTTTCATGTTCACACTAATGCAAAATCCCCATTACAATTAAAAAACATTTTCTTTCAATTAAATATCAACTTTTAGTCCAAAGAGTGACCATTTTTCCAACC
>NC_079334.1:45798690-45803690 GCF_029582105.1 Oenanthe melanoleuca
ATAAACAAAAGAGGAACAACAACAAACCCTTTGGAATGATTTCCAGCCTTCTGGAGGAAAGAATGTATTTCTGTCTTAGCAGATTGACACATACTGGACCCTGATAGTGCAGCAGCTTAATACAGAGAAAAGTTATTTTAGAGGTTTTTAAAAATGTATTAGACCTAGTTTTTCTTTCACTATATTGCCTGTACTTGCATGATAAATAAAGCAAGCCTACTTCACAGGCAAGAAAGATCAGAAAAAATATTTCTTAAAACAATTTTTACAGTCTTACTGTTTCCATAAGTATCTTTTCTCCAAAATGCACAGCAAAGTGCACAGTAAAAGTATGGTGTAAAAAAATGTGTGTATCTCACCATTTTCTGAAGATTACTGTGTTAACTCTCAAGAAACTTGCAACATATCCCAGGTTACCGTGTAATCATATTGAAATTGCATTACACTGGACTTTCTTCTCCCACACTGCATACTGCTGTTACATTTAAAGTTCCTCAGGGCAAGGACTATGTCTGTATCTATTTTGTAAGGTGTTATGCAAACATATGGTGTTGTAATAACTAATAAATAATCATGAGTGTGCAGTAGCCTCAGACTTGGGCTGGGTGATCTTTCTTAGCTGCACGCTTGCTTACTCTCACATTATCCACATGTACCTGTGAGCATACACAGGTGAGCATAAGTGCACCTGGAAGCACAGGAACTGGTGTGTACTGGTCATAGTGGTAATGATGCAGAGGTAAAATCTGTCTTCAGACCTTTCTCTGGCAATTTTGTACCCAATTAACTGAAAATATTAAACCATTACATTAACAGGCTGTGCACTATCATGCCTGTGTAATTGAGGGAGTAAAATTCTTCTGAATCAAAATTTCAGAAAACAAGTGAATGGTTCTGAGCAATTACCTGATTTTTTCAAACTGATTGTGCATTTTAGCATCAAGGGGAGGGATGAAGTCAGTTCCTTTGAAAAGAAATAAATTATAAGTTCTAAGACTCACATAAATGAAATGTGTCCTTGGTGATGCATGAACATAGCATAAGCTACCAAGCAAGTTATATGTATATTCTTAAAGAATTTTATATTAAAAGAATGAAAAAACCTTTCACAATTACTTATATCTCTTCCTCAGCCATTTTTGTTTCAAGAATAGCAGAACATTTTGCTCACCTGAAAACTCTATCATAGGGTCCTAAACCTGTGAAGTCAAGATTTAAAAGACACAAATTTAAGTAGAAGTGATAGAGTCACTCTATTTTTCCACTATTTCTGACAAATACGTTTTCTCCATAGATTAACAATCAAATGACTGCACAGTTCTCTGATAAATTCTGCTAGAAAAGAAAAAGGAGAAGATACATTTCCTCCATAGTATAGATAACTTAGTTCTTGTAACTGAGAGACCATCTGTGACTGTAGTCCTTGTAAAGCTACCCCTCATGCCTACAGTGGAAATAGCCAGTAAATCCACATTCAAAGGCAGAACTCCTTTGCTCCCATTTCTTCTTTAACCTGATCCTTATGTTTTCTTCTCCGTGGAGCAGAAAGCCCACTATTAAAGCTCCAAAAGGGACTTCTTTGATCCTGGAAGAGAGAGAGAAAAGAAAATTAACACATTGTCCTTCAAAAAAACATTATTAATTGATCTTTGTAAATTTATGCTCAATTGAAATATCTGGGGGACAGCCACTTGTGTCTGGGCTGAACTTCAGTTTCAGGCAGCTGTTCAATGAGGTCCTTTTTCCCTGATGCAGTGTGTTTTTGTTTTGCTAAGCTCACGTGTGTGGCCTGAACCTTTCCCAGAAGGCTTGCTGTGTTAATAAGGTGCATAGCTGGTCCTTCCCCTGTCTTTACCTCTCACATTTTTCTTCATACTGGGAGGGGGCAATAACTTCCATCGTCCTCAGTCTACTTCTAGAAACTGTATTGAAATTTGGCTGTTCCTCTCCAGCTCTGTTTTTGGGGAGGGGTAGTGGATATTCTCTTGTTGCTTAATGATTAAAGAAGAGCGGATAGAAAAATCTTAACAAAGTCTACATTAATTCTCAGTTCAAGGAGCTTAAAAGCAATTATACCTTTTGGAGATTCATTTTTAAGGTGATTCTCTTCATCTGCATCAGCAACAGGGAGTGGAAATAAGTTCACTCATTCTAACAAGTATTCATAACTGGTTACATTGGCCCTTAGATGGCATATGTGACCTGGGAGATAGAAACTAGGTATCTGACAGTCCTCACTGGGAAATTTTGTAGAACTAAATGAAATCATCAGTTTTGTTATTTTGTATTGTTGTCTGTATGGCATGCCCTGACTAGGTCTTTCTGCACAACTCCCACTGGAACTAATGGAAGCCATATGTGCAGGAGAGAAAAATGGACTCATAAAGATATTTTCCTCATCTTAACACTGTCTTGCTTCCTTCTCTAGGCACCTTAACAATGAACACGCGTTGGATGACAGAAGCACTGCTCAGTGTCGGGTGCAAATGCAAGTGGTTCAGCAGTTAGAGATACAGGTTTGTTACATGGATGCATTATCCTTTACTTATTTACTGTTAACCTAAACTGAATTGAAAACACTTGCCTTAGAGACTCTAGCTTAAAGACATATGTTTCTTACATTAAATTTGTTGATGTTCATGAACAAGTGAGGGTTTTTTACTTAAAGATTTTTCACATTATAAATTATGCAATAATTATCTAACATCAAGATTGTCTACAGTATTTTGCTTGAACTTAGACTCTAATGTTATTCATCACGAATGAAAAATGCAGTCCCTGGAGTAAAGACTGGATCTAAGCCATCTTCACTTTTTAAAATGCTGGCTCAGGACCCCTCTTCCTTTTTTTTCTTCTGACCCAGTGCTTGTCTGTGCAGTTCTGTGGGGTAAGAGAGTAGCAGAGCATATCTCCACCCAAAATGACTCCCAGCCTGATAGGGAGCCTTTTTCTGCCAGCAGGAAGGTGTAATGTCAGACCCACTGAGGGAGGTGCCCAGGGATGCCTTGCCTCAGAGCACAGACCTGCAGTGCCCTGTGCATGCAGAAACCATTAGAGGTCCCTGCATGAATGTGCATGCTCTGTCCTGCTCCTGCAGGGAGTGAGGAGTGCCCCTGGGGCTCCCAGTGTTCTGACTACACTTACAGGCTACTGAGGCTGGGCACAAGCCCCAGGGTGACCATGCAGGACACTGGCACCACGCTGTGTCCTGCTGCACACACAGTCATGGGGGCCATGTCTCAGCAGTCTCGTGCCCTCTTGGGACTGCTCAGAGGAGCTCGGGGGATGCAGCAGGGAACGAAGATTTTTGTCCCTGTTTCTTGCCACGTGTAGAGAAAGAAGGATAACAACTCTCACTGTTCTCACCTTTTTGGAATATCGTCTCACAGTTCTCTTTCATGTAAGAATGCTTCTTTCAGCCAAGGCTTTTTTGGGTCTTTTTTACTTTAATGCTGTAAATCCAAAACAATGAGAAGATTATACAATAATGTAATTTGCCATCATTATTTTTAAACCCAGGTAAAGCTGCTATTTCTTTTATGTTATTTACACGATAGTGTTAGCTTAATTTATTTGTTAGGAATTTATGTCATGGCAAATATTCTGTCACTAAAACGTCACACACAGTATGAAGCTACAAGTAATATGAAGAAACCTTCTTCCCATCTCTTGTCTCAAATGTTCTTTTACTGAAGATGTACAGATCAAATTAAATACCTGCAATACTAAAAATAGTTACCTCTTAAAATTACTTCCGAGTTGTTTTCCTTTGTCTGGCCTCAGTCTACAGGTGTATGAGCAACAACTCTCTGGAAAATGGTAGCATTAAACACCAAGTTTAATTCTTATTGCAAATAATGTTGAAATCATGTTGCATGTACCTATAGCCAAATCACAAGAGTAAAATTTTGAACATTTCTTCTTGTAAGCCAGTTTGTGAAAAAAGAAAATATATTTTTCTGTTGTAAAATACATTTTCCTCTTTTATATTCTGCTATTTTTATCAACAGGTTGCATTTTTTATTTTTAATTTGGTACCTGGTTTGAATCTGAAACTACAAATATGTACATGCTATATGATCAGAAAATGGTATCAGTTAGGAAAAAGCAGAGGTTTAAGTAACACGATGTTTTTTAAAGCAGCGTAAGGGCTTCATAGGAGCTGTTTACCATTTACAAAGGCCAGGCTGTAATCTAACAGTTGAAGTGAAGATTTAGCTTGCAGTGTGACCAATTATGCCATTTTTTGCTTTGTCTGACTGCTAGTGAAGTAGGGTCCATCAGTTGTAATGAGACCCAGTGCAGTGTCGATGCCGACGTGATGGCAGAGTTCAGTGTTTCACACTGCCTGGGCTCTGTCACTCTATTGAATTAGATTGATGATGGCAGATTGCAGGGGGCACTAACTGGACCTCGGTGGGAAAGGATGAAGTGTGTAGTCAATCCTGGCAGGCACTGTGCTTTGAGGACCCTTCACCCCCTCACAGCTGTTGGCACTAGTCCATTGCTAACAGTGTCCACAGGACTTTAAAGAGACACTATGGGCCTTCTAATTTATGGTCTTAGTAACTTGTTACTGTCGAGGCAACTGTGACCTCAATTCTCTTATTGACAAAAAGATGAAGTGCTATTTGTTTTCTCTGACCTTTTAACATATGAAAGGCTATAAAAGTTTTTGTTGGTTTTTTTTTTTTTTTGCTTCCTTTCTTTCTTTCTGTGCCCAAAGTTGCATTTCCTCTTAGATAAGTTTCTACTGACACAGACTTTTATATGCAGGAATCATTACACCAAGACAAGCTCAATGATAAGATGTATCACTGCAGTGAAATAGCTGTATCAGTCATTTCTAAAATGCTTCTGATCCCACTCTTTCTTAACAGCTTTCTAAAGAACGCGAACGTCTTCAAGCAATGATGACCCACTTGCACATGCGACCCTCGGAGCCCAAGCCATCTCCAAAACCTGTAAGTGCATATTGCTTTATAAACAGTAAATAGGTC
>NC_079334.1:45813690-45836190 GCF_029582105.1 Oenanthe melanoleuca
TGATGTAAAACTAGAAAGTGCCATGAATATAAGAACATAGTTAATAATGGAAAATAATGAAACCTAAGCAAAAGAAAGAGTAAACCAGAAGTAGAAATGCCGTTATATTTATAATGTGAAAATAACTGGAGATGCACAAAATCCTTATGACCACCTCAACGACTGCTCAAAATGAGCTTTTCTGTGTGTGAATATTTCCAAATGTTCATACATGTATGAATGCTATGTACATGTATGCACTAATAATTCTGGCTTTACATTTCATTTTGGCAGGCTGCACTGGCAGAGAGTAGTTTACCATTGCTAAGTAACCCAGGACTGATAAATAACGCATCCAGTGGCTTACTGCAGGCAGTCCATGAAGATCTCAATGGTTCGCTGGATCACATTGACAGTAATGGAAATAGCAGTCCAGGCTGCTCTCCTCAGCCTCACATGTAAGTGCAGTCAGCTTTCTTTCAAGAAAAAAATGCCTCAGTCTAAGACACAATATTACTCAAAAGAGCTTTGAAAGAAGGTGGTAAGTGAAACATCTGGAGATACATATTTGAAACTAAACATTTATATTAAAACATTTAAATAGATGAGTCTTCATTTACTTTGTAGTAAGATTACTATAAGCTTTTTTTTGCTGCTTTTTTTTTTTTTTTTAAACCTCATCAATTTGCTTGCAAGCTCTGAATGTAACGGGAGGCTGATCTCTGTGGTCATTTTCAGAGCCTGGTTTGTAAGGAATACTCAGAATGTTCACACTGGAATTAGTTGTAATTTTAACTATGACTCTCTAAACCATTTATGAACTGTAGTAGAGATATTGCCCGTTTATATAAACCATAAAATTCAAAGTTTAACTGTTGCCCACAGTTTACATAGAAGCCAGTAAAGTGTAACTTTTTGCCTGTCATATAAATCAGTGTAATTACGTATTCAAGTTTAATTACTGGTGCGTCTGTATTGGCAAGGTTTATATGTTATATTTTATGCAAGACTACGATTCCTATTAATATTTAGCAGCTAACTATATCATTAATTACTCTAAATTCTTTCCCCTACCATCTTTTTAATGGAGCTGAGAGAGTGGAAGTATTAAAAATTGATGTATTGTGGATTTCAGAAATGTGTCTGAAGCTTTAGAAATGCCTGGCCTTAATCAGTGGTGTCAAACATGGCAGTTTCTTGTTTACTAAATACTAAAACATGTATCTTGGAGGTATTGTTTCCCAGGTTATTTATATAATAATTAGCAGTATGATATGTAAGTAGACTTAGTTTTAAGTTTGCTGTAGGTTGATTTTTTTAAGTGTATCTAAAATTATGGTATCTTTTTTTTATGTTTTAAAAAGCTGATCTCATTTCCCTTTTTTCATTCCATTTTCTCTTTCACATTTTAAATGTTCCTTTTAATTGCTAGAGTAGGATATTTAACAGTAACAGTAATTGAGACCAGACTCCCATTTTTTCTTATGCTCTGATGTGTTAAGAATCCATTTTGATCTGACCTTTTTTCAGGGAAAATAATTTACTGATTTTTTTCTTCTTTTATTTGGCATGTTAATATATCTGTGATCACATAGAAATGTTTATTGTCATGCATTTAATTGTTTTATTGCACATTTATTCTACTTGCCTTTGAAAATAATACACTGTGAACATTCCTGTATTTTATCAGGTTCCAAACCATTACTTTTTCAAAATGGAAAAATTTGTCTTTTGGAAGTGTCTTTAGATGTATTAAATAATACAAAAGAAGTAATAAAACTTGAAGTAGAAAGAACATGAATATATGCTCTTGAGAGTAACACTACTCTAAAACAAGTAAAGTGAGCAATCAGACAAAAGTTTTTATATCCCAAGCTTTATGCTATCAACCATGCAGTGGGTAGCTTGAGGCCTTTTACTTTTAGCAGTTCTCCTGAGTATGCTAATGCTCTCTTCCTGTATAAAATGCCAAGACAATAAAACTTTAAAGAGCAAACAAGAGTTAGATCATGTGTGTTAAAAACAGCTACTTTACAGAAAAGAATGACACTTGCTATTAAAGTTGTTTTGTAAGTGTTAGGCAGAACTGTTTACATATCCTATATTCTGTCTGCCATTCTGCTGGATAAACTGTGATATCTGTGCATGTGATTATGTAGATATGGCTACATTTATCGTTGTGTTTATAGTTAAAATAGTGCATATTGAAGTAATTCTTGCCTATAAAAAAGGCAAATACCTTAAGTTACACCCTAACTCAAGATTCAGTTTTCCTCTCTCATTTTTATCATGTGTCATTTGTCAAAATAGACATTTTTAGGACTTGCTATGTTGACTTCTTTGAAACTTGAGAGGACATGTTTCTCAGTTCTTGACAGACTAAAACAACAGAATGTAAATGCCCTGAGACACCACTGGAGAAAGAATCTATGCACATTCATCCCTTGCACCAAACTTAGTGCAAGAATTCTGGGCTTCTGTAAAACCATGAGCCATCACGCAAAAGATGAAATCTGGATGCCGCTCACTTGTGGCATTTTTTCCTTTTCTTTGCAGGGGAAAAAGGGAATGAATGCAATCTGCAAGGGAAGGCCAGGGTAGGGAGAGGCTTGCATGGGAAGCAGAGGACCAAGAAAGAGAAGAGAGCTCTTCCTTGCCTCCATGAGCACATTGGTCTGGGACCCTCATTTTTGTTAAAGAGCATTACATAAGAAAATGAGAAAATAGTATAGGTAAAGCAAAACAGAAGTAAAACAAGTGAGGAATATGGCAAGCAACAAAGACACAATTTAAATTTTGCATTGCCTACATAGATAACATAATCTCTTTTTCCTTTTTTTAAACTGAAAAATAGTTAACGAACTAGTTAAAAAAAAAGGTATTTTACTGGCACAAGCACCTACTTACTTTTAGTCTCCTGAGAAGATTCACCCAGGAAGTGTGGGTGTTTCTTCCCTAGAGATGGGTTCTTGAGGTATGATAATTACTGCACTCACCTATGAATTTGGAGGCTCTATTCCAAGTAGATTAAAACTCCATCTCCTGATTCCCAGGAAAATGCACTACCCACAACAGTATATGCTGAGCAATGTTGCCTGCCATCTCGTAGGTGGCAGACATGCAGGAAAACTGAGCAAAGTATTAGGGAAAGAGGCAGGAGGTTGTGTGCAAGTTAGAGATCAGAGCATTCAATTGGGAAGGTGCAGAGTTCAGATTCTAGACCAGCTTCCAGAGAGAGGCATTTGTTTGGTATTTCAGCAGGAAATGTGAAAAGAGTCCCAGTGACAGCATCAAAGTCAAGCATCTTAGTTGGGCATTTGGTTGTTAAAATCGTACTGACTGTCATTTTATAATAAAACCATTTGATAGCAGAATTGTCTTATTTTGGGAGGATCATATAAATGTTTATAGCATATTTTGTGTGTGTGTGCAGAAGTCAGTGTATCTGTGATTGAGCATTGGAACATTATCAGAGACATTGATTTCTGTTATTGTAGTGCCTTAGCTATTGAGTGTCGGAAATTGGGAAATTGTTTCAGTTCTTGGATATGAACCTAGTACTTCACATCTGGTTTTGTGAAACTCAGTAATAAGAGCAGTTAATTTACCCATCTGTGACCAGGTATCTTAACATAGGCAGGCAAATCAACTTACTTAGAAAATAGTCTCTGTTCATTGACTAGAGAAAGACAGGAGGTCTATAACTTCAAGTAACTGTGTCACACTAAAATGCTTGTTAAGTGCAGTGAGTCCCAGTCAGTGTATTTAGAGCACTTTAAAACCTCCAAAATTTTGGCCTCAGGTAATGAAATACAATCTGCTCCATTTCTTAAGCTTTTTGAATACTTAAAAACACCGCAGTAAGTTGTGGGTGATCAGTATAACCATGGCCTGGTATCTGGGTAGCTCTTACATTAATTATTGTATAAAACATCAGAAATTTTGTGCTGTTTGCCTCCCACTTTCCTTTCTCTATCTGATAAAAGGTGGCAATTCCATGATGCAGGATGCAGCATATGAGTAGAATCTTAAGTCCCAGGTGTTCTTTCTTGTATTTCAGCAGTGTTAAATCCAAGCTTTGTCTTTGACTGGCCTTCAAATCTGATTCCTGGTATGTAGGTGCTGAGTGCTTCCTTGACATAAGTCTTCACTGAGAAAATGTGTTACTTATTGTGAGCATATATGTTCTGTTCAAAATTTAAATTTCTGCGAAGATCAGTTGTCAACAGTCAATATCAGGCAATTGTTTAGTAAGTCAATGCTTAAGACTGTTTCTTCTTTCATTATTTCAACATGGACTTCTCTGAACTTATTGTGAGTTAAAGCTGATAAGCAACAGGTTTCAAAGTAACAAACAAAACTGAAGATATTTTATGCACAAAGATTCCTTATTTATGTAAAACTAGGTTCTGCTAATCTTGCATTACAGTTGTACATGGATGTAGGTTCCACACTACACACCTTTGGAGTATAAATGCAGAAATCTGAACTAAAGAGAGCAAATCCAAACAAGTGCAGTTAAAGCTGAGTTGTGGGAAACATCTGAGAAAACTTCTATTATTCCTGTAGAAGCAACAGCATTGGATGAGACATAAGATGATGCTTAGGAACAATAATAAGAGTTCATGCATTACTGAAAATGCAACTTCTTTATTTATGTATGCAATAGACAGCATACTCCTGAAGAGCTTTGGTGGGATTTGAAGGTCAGTTCTTTCAGAACTAAAAAATTTAGATTTTTAAATGAACATCAGGATCATAGTGAAATCAATTTTGTGCTATTACTTTTCCTGTCTCTATTATACATTGGAGAGTTCTCACTTTAAGGGATGGCAAATAAGGGATGGAAATCAAGTTCAGCTATTTTTCTGGTGTTTGTCTCTGCATTTGTTCTAGACTGATTACACTTCAGTGATTATTGCAACTGGCACAGACACGGGTGTTTTATCACCAGAATATTTAGCACATCACTTGTCCCCATGGTCATGGCAAATGCATCATGCAAAATGCCACTTTATTTCATTGTGTAATCCTGGGGGGAAGAAGGTACAATTTTAGTCTGCAAAGCTCCTCATAGCAGTTGAGGAAACTGAAAGAAATCAGTCATGAGAAAACAAGGAAAATGGCAGACTGAGAAAATGTAGTCTTACCATAGAAAACAATGGGGTGATTATACCATTCTATTAAAACTCAGTGCAGCTCATTAAATAAGAAGTGGAAGGAGTTAGAAGAGGTGGTAGGTAAACAGATTCCCCTCTGGTGAGATTCTGAGGAAGGGGCTTGTCATTGTGGTTGTCTCCCTGCTCACTCTGTGAGAGTGTAGACAGAGGACAATGCAACTGAACTCATTCTCAACTGATGTACCAAAATAATCTAGTTTTAACAGCAGATCCAGAATCCTGGAGTTAATGCCATTCTGATTTCTAGCATTTTAGTTGTTGACAGCTTTTTTAGAAAAGTGAAAACAAGAAGTAAGGTTTTAGAGTTGCTTCTCAAAAAGGGATTCATATATCATCTCCTATATGAGTCTTTAAGTTCAGCTTTTGTAGTGCTGTACTCCCTAAGACAGGAATTGTTTAAGCCAAATGTCAAGACACACACATATATTCCATGATCTTTAAAGCTGTTTCTAGAAAATGTTATGCTAGGTTGTTATGAGAAAGGATAACTTTTGTCCAGATGAGCAAGGGTAAGAGTCAATGTGGAAAAAAAAGAAAAAAAAAAAAAAGAAAAAGAAAAAGAAAAAGAAAAAGGAAAAGGAAAAGGAAAAGGAAAAGAAAAAGAAAAAGGAAAAATAAAAGACCTTATCCAGTGTAGTCCTTCGTCTTCGATTTTGTGTGGAAAAAGTGAGTTCCAAGCATCTATGGTTTCAGTCACCTTTTCTTTTTATTCTCCTGTCATTCCCAACCCTACTCCTTTACCTTTTCTCACTCTTGCCCTGACTGGATCATTTCTGTCTGCAGTTCTATCTGCATAATCATCAAACTTGTTTTTTTTTTTTTCAGACTTTTTTATCTTTAAATTTTATTCCCAGAGGCAAATATGATTATTCTGCTCTAAGATCATTTACTTTTGAGGTGCTTTAGTTTGAAAGCATTCCATTGTCAGGTCGTTCCCATATCTGATTATTCCAGTCCCCCACTGTTAAGCTTTCACACCACTTACAGTAGGTTACCTATCATTCCAGTTTTAATCCCTTTCATTCCCTTGTTTCTTTAACTTCATAATGTTCCAATCCCCTGTCTTTCCTTCTTCCTTTTTTTTTTTTTTTTTTTTTTTTTTTGTTATCGTTTCATTGTCCCATTTCATGATCTCTTTGCATTTACCTTGGAGGCTTGTTCTGTTCTAGGAGACTGCTATGATCCAAGTCCCTTGTTCATTGTATAAGACTTGACGTAGTGTATAAGAAAATAAACTCACGAAACACATCAATTAACAGGGATGTAACAAGCATTATTAAATAGGTGAGAAGCATGTAATTGAGCAGATGAATGTGGTAGCAATTGCAGTATTTCTGGGTATCCTTGTTCATCAAAAACGCTTCACCTAATCACATGATATTTTAATGTCTGTATAATTTAATTTCACACATTTTTATTCATAAATCTAACATAAGGATGATAATGGGCAAAGAGACTTTGTGACAACAATTGACTTTTATTTTTATATGAAAAGAGGAAGAGCTAGGAAATGGGATCTTAAAGGTTATAGCTTTTGTCTGAGCATATTCCTATTGAAGGAATTTCTGTTGTGAGAATATGCAGTGAAATAATTTTGGCTTTTGTACAGAGCCATTTACCTGTGGACAGTAATGGAAAAATAAGCAATGATGTTTTGATAAATAATATTTTTTACCATTCCCATTGAAATAACTTTTCACTTGAATGTTTCCCTAAATACTTATATTCTCCTTTTTTAAAATGTTATTTTACATTGCTTTACTTTCCAGTCCATTTGTTCTCTATGTTTGCTTCTGTTCATCAATTTACTTATTTTCCAATGCTGATGGTCCAGTTCTTTATTTCATCTCTAGCTTCTTAAATGTTACATGTCTTACTTTTGATCAGAAGTTGCTATTTCTTTTTAACATTATTCCATCCCCAGTTGTTGCACTTCTAGAGTACATTCCCAATGCTCTTAACAAAAAGATCACTACAGAGATACAGTGCCTTCAGCTGAAAAGAGTCAGATCCCCATAGCATGGCTTGTAGAGGTTGGTAGGCTCCTGTGGGATTTCACAGAATCTTTTTGGAAGCTGTCTTGCTGAAAACTTTTTGATACTGCTATCATGAATTCTCAGTCTATGGACAAAATAGTTTTGCTTTTCACATAAAAGAATAAGAAAAGGCAGCATCTTAAGTGTTGTTTCAGACGTTAAAAATTTGTTTGGCATTGTGCAACTAAATCTCTCTACAATGTGGTTGTCTAATTCCTAAAATTAGTTCATAAGAGAGTCCTGTCTTTGCACAATGCAAAAGCTGAGACGATAATGCTGTTAAAGAGTATTTCTAAAACTGCACAGACAGTAACAAATTTTATCCACTATTGATGATTGCATTTGTTTTTTATGTAACTGTAATATTATAAGCCCAGTTTTTGGGAGTAGACTCTCTAAATGCTATTTCCTAAATAAATGTGTCCAAAATGTGTCTTTAAACTTAATTATCACACAAAAAGTCAAATAAAAAGATACAATTATATCCAATTGATAACTCTTATATCAGTAGTTTAAATTATGATCCATAAATCCAATCATTCCTTGAAAAATGTAAGACATTATGCTGAGAAAGTATTATTTGACTATTGTTTCATCTTTAGAATTCATAGAAAACTTTGCACTTTACACATTTTAAAAGACTAAAAATTCTGATTTAAGGTTTTGGGGTTTTTTTTAAGACTTTCTAGAAAGACTTCATCTCTTGTGAAACCCCATGTATAGGTCATGGTAAAGTTACTAAATCTCAAGACAGCTAAAGACGTGATTATACCTGATAAATCCATATACAAAACAAAGTTCCCAATCTTCTGGCAAAGTGCAGTTACATCTAACCAAAGCCTTTGATTTAGATCAGTGCTGGGAATGCATATGAAGGGTACAATTTTGATGCAATTTCTGTTAGGGTTATAAATACAAGTATTCTGGTGGTTTTCTCCAAATATGCAACACTGAAATCTTCAATTAGGCTGAACATATCCAGTAGTTTCCCTCCTAGACCAAGATTTTACCAAGTTCATTATTCCACTGTACCCATTAATAAGGATTTAATGATGTTGCAGTATCTTCATATGATTCTGACCGCTCCACTGATGCTTTTGGAAGGCTTTAATAAGCTTCTGATTGAGATGGATAAGGGGATATGTTTATTTGATACAGTATAATCCTATGGTAGTAGTAGTCTGGGTAATTAGGGACTTCCCCCTTGATTTTCTGTTTCTCTTCGTGTTTTCCCTCTATTTCTTCATTCCTTGCAAATTTGGCATTATCAGACATCATAGCTGAAAGAATGATCTCTGAGCTGTTATCTCCTCTTGCTCTGAGAACACAGGAGATAAGAGTGATGTTGTGGGCAACCGTATATTACAATTCCTCTCCTAAATTTATCGTAGTCCACAAATTCGAAAGACATTGTGAAACTTCATTCCTTTGATGATTACAAGCCATATTTCAATTTCCAGACTAAATATACTCCCATTTGGTTTCACTGATATGTGGTTTAGTTTACCAGGTTTTTTTTACTCTTCCTCATGTTTCTCAAATGTAGTCTAGAGAGTGTACTGTGAGCTTTGAATCTTTGTTTGGAGACCAAACAGACTCTTTCTGATAGAGCAGACTGTCCATTTTCCTCATGTGTCTACAAGCCATTCTATAAAAAGACTCAGTTTGGATTTAGTTATGTGGGTAGGTATTAACAGGTTTTTGAAGAATTCCAGATGTGCTTGTATATAATGTGTTTCTTCTTTGTCTCTGTTCCTGTGGGGGGAAAGGCTTATTTCAGCAATATTCAGCTAAACTGTTATGATTTATTTTAATATGTACTATTATGGATGGATTTGGGGCCCTGTTGTGCAAAGTGCTGTACAAAGGCAAAACAAAAGCGTTTGTCAAATCCCTGCCCCAAACTCCGGCAGTCTTTAGGTAGTAATTGAATAACTTTGGTTTTGAGAAGGACCTTCAGATGCAGTTTGAATAGAAGGTGTATATTACACTTCTGTCCCCCTGTAGAACAGCATCACTTCATTTAGAGAAGGGTTTGACACAAAGTTGGTTGCCATTGACTGTGCTATAGGAACACAAAGCCCAAAGGCAAATCATGCCTGATGTCAGTGACATACCATGAGATGAGCACCTATCAAGTAGTGTTCTGTTACTGTGCATATCCTTTAATTCTTAGCATTATGGGAGGAATAATAATGTGTTTGTATCTATCTGGAGCTACTGAAAGTACAATTTAAACCATATATATTTTATTTTGTATCTAGATATATACAGATTATTAATGACTATTGTATTGCACTGTTTGCAATATGTTTCATTCAGCAGGAATACACTGCCCTGTGAAGCTGAAGTCTGTGTTAAGCAGAGGCCAAAGCATGTGGTTAAAAGGCAGGATATGTTAATCTAGGCTCTGTAATATCTCAGGTATTTCCTAACCAGCTCAGTCTGGCAGACTGCATTTGTGTTTTCTTGAAGAAATTTTACAGATATAGCATATCCATCTGACATGTTGCTTTTCACATCTAAATGGTAAATCTGCAGTAGTATAAAAATGGGAGGCATGATTAATATTCATATGTTAAAAGTTTGGTGAAGTGATCTGAAAAAGGTTAGACTGACTGGATGCACAGTCATTCTTAATATTAGAAACTGGTGACAAATGTGTGGTGACAAAGATATGTGGTTGTTGAGAGCATACTTAACAGGAATGTTGTACATAAAACTAAGCTCTGTCTTCCACCCAGTTCTTCTGATTGGTCTTTTCTGAAGACTGAGGAAAGATAAAAATACTAGAGTTTGTTTTTGAGAAGAGAGGAACTAGGTAGGAAATTATGACAGTCTTTAGAACACAGTGCAGAGAAGATGGGAAAGAACTTGTCCATTGGAAAGGGACAAGAAATAATTGATTGTTTTTTTGGCAAGAACAACTAGGATAGACCCCAGAAAAAAATCCCCTTTTTGACCTTAGGAAATAAAGTGCTAATATATGTACCAGCCCAGAAAGTCTTAGGAACCACTGATACTGGAAGCTTTTAAAGATAAATTAAAGTGGTCAAAAGTGATTTAAGTACAAATAATCCTACTTTGGGGTAAGGTAAGGAAATTAAGAGACTTTATGATCTCTTGAAGTCTCTTCTAACCATGTTTCTTTTGAACTGTATCATAAGTCTTGAAAAAGTAGTGGCTTTTTCATGTATGCCATGTTTTATAAAGATAGCTGAATTGTCCATATCCATTTACTTTATAATTTGGAACAGCTATCATTGCTAAATACTTTTAAATACTCTTATTTTTAAGATCAAATTGAAAGTTAGCCTCACAGAGAAATACATAGTGAACATAAAATTCAGCTACTGTGAGAGATGTCAGCAAGGGTAGTGCAGAAAGTCTTTAACAGGTCAGTTTGACCCATTTGTCTGTGTTAAGTGTGATGTGTGGTTCTCCTTGTGAAATGCTACTGCCATCAGCTATTCAGCACAAAAGCCACAACTGAAGAGCCAGCCTTTCTCCAGGCTTGGTCTAGCAGACCAAGCTAGTCCAGCTAGGCCAGAGCTCTCGGGAATCCAGAGAGGTCCCAAGCTGACTGGAAACTGGATAAAGTTGTCCCAGTTTCCAAGAAAGGCAAGAAGGAGGACCCTGGAAACTACAGGCTGTTGGTCTTAATTCAATGTCTGGCCAAATCATGGAATACCTTATTCTGGGAAGTATTGAGAAAAAAAGGAGGAGGAGCTCACAGTCATTGGTCGCAGCCAGCACAGCTTCATGAGTGGGAAGTTCAGGTTGTCAAATCTGATTTCCTTCTATGACAAGATAACCCGCCTAGCTGATCTAGGAAGGTCAGTAGATGTGATCTTTTTTTGGTCTTCAGTTAAGTTTTTAATATTGTCTCTCACAGGATCCTTCTAGCTGGATAAACACTTTATGTATGGACGAGCAGCTGGCTCATGGGTCAGGCACAGGGAATGGGGTGACATCAGACTGGGGACCTGTCACTAGTGGGGTTCCACAGGGCTCCATCCTCAGCCCTGTGCTCTTCAACATCCTCATAAATGACTTGGATGCAGGACTGGAAGGGATACTAAGTGAGTTTGCCAATGACAATAAACTTGGAGGGGCTGTCAACTCCCTCAGGGGGTTGTCCCATACTATTTATCTGATCAGCTCTATGTTTCCCAAGAGTTTTATTGATGTAAAAGTTTTCAGCAGAAATAGGAAAACAATTTTATGTAGCATGTATTTATATTAAATTGTACGAACCCTACATATAGAACAGTCCAAATTCTCCCTCAGCTTTTCCTGAATCAATTAATAGCTTTCCTGATTTTTCATAGAGAATATTTATCTAACCCATAAATAACACAGAGGTACTTAATTGTGTAACTGGTACAATTTTAAAACTTCCCAACCATTAGACACTACAGAGCATGCTAGATCCACAGCCTCTTGTCTTGAACTTTGTTGTTTCTTGCTTTGCTATTTTTTATGGTTCTTCAATAATCCCAAAAATATTCACACTGAAATCTGTAGTACTGTGTCGTTTTGCTTTGAAATCTTGCCTTAAAAACTTCTGTGCTCTTTCTCCCTAATACTTTTCTTTGTTTAGCATGTTAACTCTGGACGTTTGAACTAGATGCAGTTGACGGGTTGAAAGACTTTAGAGGCCTGTGCCCTAAGCTAATTTCTAGTCAAGTTTCTACTTTCTTGTGGTTCTATCACAGACAAAATTCATTTATTTAGACACCAAAGGGAGCAAGCAAATGTCAAGGATGGGAATTTTAGTACGAGTTGCTAGAATCAGAAAATCTATGTTAATGTCATCTTCTTAGTCAGAACTTGATTCTTAAAAATTTTGATCCTGTAAGAAGGGCTAATTGTAGGTGAGCTTTAAGCCTCATTTGATATTTAAAGAAAGTGTATTCTTAATGTGCCAGTTTTTAAGGAAGATAATGTCTTTATCTATGTTCAAAATTTAATATATTAGTGCAAATAGTATATATATAGTCTTTGCCTTTTCTTGCCAAGTCTAAAAATAATAATAATTAAAAAGGAGAACCCCAAACAATAGACAAAACACCAAGACCTGCTCGACTTAATGATAAGTTAAATAATATAAAAAAACCTTCTGTGTGTTTTTACTGCCCATTTTTAATCAACAAAATATTTTATTTTGTTAAAGGAAATGAAATTGTTAAATTGAATCTGTCGATTTATACTCTAGAAATTTTTTTATTCAGTGTTCATTTCTTTGTAGTAAGCTAAAAGGAAGAAGAGAACGTGTTTGATTGTTGGGTTTGTTTTTTGGTTTTTTTTATTATTTTCAACATTTTTCCACTCACACTCCTTACTATAAAACTGAAATTCTTAAAAACTTATTTTTCATATTTTCCTTTTAATTTTGGTATGCCACCAATGGCCATTTTCAAACTTTCCTTTGGAAAAAAACTGTGTTTTTACTGTCCCTAATTTGAAGAGATCTACTTGATATTTGTATATCAACCAATCTGATGGGGCAGGAAGCATTGAGCACCAACTCCAGCCTCTTCAGGATCAAATCTGTTTGTATATTTTGTAGATAAACAGATAAGTCATCCCTGAGTTGGGAAGTGCATAAGCTATAGAAAGGAAAAATGAGAGGTTTGCTCCTAGTGTCCATGAATTAATGGCAGGCTGGCTTCTACAGTGTGAAGGTCAATACATGTTAAAATATTTTTTTCTGTAGAATAATAATAAATGGCATCTTGGAATTATTGAATACTTAATATTTTTAATAGGATTTAAATATATAATAATTTTGAAAAACAGAGCTCATTAACTGTGTAACATATTTTATAAATTTCTCTTTTGCAGTGGTATTATTCCTTTTTACTTTTATAATAAATTAATAGTGTGATATCTATAAGGATAAAATTATTATAAATCTGCCATATTAAATTGGGTGACTCTGAAGTATGAGTAAGGCAAAGGTGAACATGTCCTTTTTCCCTATACTTTCCTTGTTTCCATATTTTTAGTATCTCACTATTGTATCTCCAAGCCTCTACTCTTGTGTTGACTTCAGAGGCAGCTAAATTAAATCAATTCCAAACTTCCCACAGGTATGTTTCCCATGCCATAGGTCACTTCTGTTGTTCTTTCCTCGATTCTTCTATAAGTTTTTGGGATGAGTGAATAATAGCTAAAGGGTAATCAAGTACATTGAATATAGAAGTTGAAGTGAGGGCCTACTTACAGATACATAAACATGTTTTATATAATTGTCATTATTCTCTCCTAGTTAGTCTAACATACTGGGTTTTGACTCCTCAAGAAGAAGCACCATTGAAGGATTCATAATATATTTCCAAAGTGGTTATATATGGATATCTATGGGTAGTTTATTTTCTTGCTTTTATTTCTCAGCAGTAAATTGATTTTGCCATGAATTGTCAGCTTTGGGGTTTTTTCACAGTTAACTTCACATGTAGGTAATTTATATATATATCATGTTGTTATCTTTGTTTATATCTTCAGGGCTATTCATAATTATATTCAAAATAGAAATCAAATGTAGGGTCTTAGAGACTTCTTGCTGTTAACCTACCTCAATGTTGTGATATAATCTTTTGTTCTTTAACTAATTACTTTTATTACTGACAAATCTTTGTGTCTGCTTCTAGTATAAGTTAGATTTTTGGAAGTTCCTCACAGGAATTTGCAAACTTATATATGCCCATCTGTTCTCCTTGTTTACTGCAGCATTATTCTTAGAAGGCTCATAGAGCAAGTAAAATTATATATATATAATCTTATATAGTCTTATATATATTTGCTATTCCACCTCATTCATCTGGCAGAAAGATATGTGTTTCACCTTTGGTTATTCCCCCTTCTCCCCAGGCATTCTGTCAGATGCATTAGATATTTTACTTAAATCTTCTGTGGATAAACTTCAGAATTGAAATCATGGCCCAGTAGAGGTTAAGAGGAATTTTACCATTGACTTAAATGAGATCTGGAGTTCATCTAAGGAAACTCTTTGTCTTCATGTCTTTGGCTTTCCCTCATTTCTTATTCTGACATCAGTCACTCTGAAACTTTTTACAGTCTTACTGGTCTATAAAATTAGCAAAATCACTAATGTTGAAATCCAGAACAGTTTCATCCATGCAAATACAAGCAAGAAATATTTTCTCAGTTTTGTCAGGACTAATTGGATATGCCCTGTTAACGAATAAGTTTGTAAGTGTTTTTAAAAAGACTTGGGTTTTATTTTTCCTGCTAATATAAGTGTAATGTCTTAATATTTTCTCCAGTCTATATTCCCCTAAAACCCAAAAGGTAGAGATAATATCACCCTTTTTTCTTTGTTAAACAGCCCTCTTAGTACTTCCTTTCCAGACACCCTATATAGCTTGTGGCATATTTACCTTTTTAAAATAGCACTGTGTGTTCTCTTAGTTCAGATTTTCATCCTGCTGTCCCACTCCTCTCTGATATTAGACATACATGGGCACTCATATACAGAGTAGCTTTCCTCTGATCTATTCATGCTAGATCTTCACTTCCAGTTATTAATTGTTCTTGGCTTTTACTCTGGTCTCACATTTGCAATACCTGGGTATTCTCTGATTTCTCCTGGAGTGTAAGAATATGCTGGGACCTGTCCTGGTTTGCATCTTATTTGATGTCCTGCAGGCTGGACCTCTTCCTCAGTAGATTTGCACATGATATCAAATGAGGGGAACAGTCAATATCATAAGGGTAAGATGGCCATTCAGAGGACCTGTGTGGGCTGAAGGACTTGGCCAAGAGGAACTTTACGAAATGCCACGCCCTGTGCTGAGGAAGGAAAACCCCCATCTGAGCCTGGTTTTGCACCTCAAATTTAATAATTACAGCAGTAAACTGGGGTGAGTTCAGCAAAATTCTATCCACATGGTCAGAAGCAGAAGCAGTTGCCCTCTGGGGAGAGCCAGAGTGAGCTGAAGTAGATCAGCCTGGAGAAGAGGGGGATGGAACCAGGCTCTTTAATGCGGTGGTAGAATGAGGGACAGAGAGCATAAGTTAAAAGGGGAATTTCAGACTGGATATGAGGATACATATCTAGTCTGAAATGGATATATATGGATATATATATATATATAAATATAAATGGATATATATCTTCTCTTTCCTCATGTGGACAGTTAGGCAGTGGATGAGGCTGTTGACAAGCAAGTTGTAGAGTCCATATTCTCCAAGCTTTTCCAAACCTGACTGGATTAAATCCCAAGCAATCTGTTGTGACCTTCTTTAGGCAGTGGGTTCACTCAGAGATATTCTAAAGCCCTTAACCTGCATTATCCAGTGATCCTAGTCTGTGTTTTCTTAAAAACAGAACCACTGAGCGTGTGAGCAGAAGTGATGTAGCAATTCCAGCAATGAGGCTGAAGGAGAAAGATGCTCTGGATTTGTTGTGAGGTCATATCAGGTGCTCACAGAAGTGATGGATCTTAGAAACAGCAATAACTGAATTTACATATTTTTTAATTTATTTCAAAAGAAAAATTGTGCTTGCAAGACCAGTTTTGTGCAATTGGTAGTTGTGGGGTTTGTGGTTTTTCTTTCTCCCTGCCCCATGGGACTTACCTCTCTTTTATTCTAGTGTAATTGCAGGGAGGGTATGAAGAACACTGCTTCTACACTGCCTGCTAAAATTTTATCAACAGGTATTATAAATAGGAAAGTCTAGTTTAGAGGTTGTAAAAGCAATAATTGACTTTACACAAACTCATTCATACTTTCTCATACCTTGCTTGATGTGCCAGAGCTGCTTTATGACCACTGATGGTTAATTCCATCTTATGCCATCTCCTCTAGCAATTAACTGAAAACAGACTTTAGTGGCCTAATTAACTATTCCTGTGCACTTTTATCTCCTATCAGCCTCTGCAGCAGTGCCTGCCAGCTAGGACTGTTGGTTGCCTCTGTTTTCCATTGCCAAGTCAATGCAACTCCCAACTCAACCATGGTACACTTGAATTCCTTGGTGATAGATAAAATGATAAATATGAAAATAAGTACATTTCAAAGGTATATTTAGTGCTTCAGTGTTACATTTCAGAAAATAGAAGGCTGTTACTTCCAATTTTTTTTCTCAAAATGGCCCTTGGAAAGCCCAGGGTATAAGGGTGTAATTTGAAAGGCAGGCTGACAAAGCACATCCATAAACACCCCCATTGAAGGGTAGTGCTTTTATAGGAATCATAATTCTGGTCTTCTTCCACCAGGATATTTTAGCTTCACTCTCTCCTTAGTGAAATGAGGTAGCACCCCCTGAGCTTCCTAAGAAGGATATGTGACAACAGGACCTTCCTCCCTTTCAGAGATATGCATAGAGGCATTACTTTATCTAGAAATAATGCCATTTCTTCATAATTTCATACGTGATAAATACATGGGGAAAGTGTTTCATGATTTCAAGGAGGAATAATAATGGATTCTATGGCAGTGGTAGCATTACTGAATTTGTATTTAATTACTCATCTAATACTTTCTTCCCTTTCTCAATATTTGGATTAGTATCTCCCTATGTGGCTGCACATATTCACATCAATAACCTGTTCACTTCTACTTAGAAAAAAATAATAAACTGTTTATAATAGTGTAAAATTGTAGAAAGACTGAGTAAGAATTAGATAACATGAAAATACTATAGGATTTGAGGATTTGTCTCCATTTGTCCAGCAAAGCATAAATATAAAAATTCTAAATCTCAAATAGTGGAATGGAAAAGGAAGTTTTTCTTTGAAAATACAGGTATATAGCTATATTGGCAAGAGGTGATATAGCTCTTCCTAAGGAAATAGTAGTTCACCTCTACTAGAAAAAAAAGACAGAAATAGAAGTTGTACATAATATATTTCAAGAGGTTAAACTTGGAAAATACTTAATACAAAGAAGTTGTTAGAAAGCAAAGATGCTTCAGATAAAAACAAATATTTTAAACCTTTTTCACCTATGAAAATATGAAAAAAATACACAAATAATTAGATTTGCCACAGTATTATTTTAGCTTAGTAGCTCACCTTGTTGGCTTGGACACAAATATTTTCAACCTTCTGCAGTTTACTGGAGCTTTTCCCAGTTTTTACTGGAACACTTTGTGTTGCTGAATCAAAATTGCATTTGTAGTTCAGGATGCCCACTACATAAATGAATTAAGGGCACCTGTTTGTAATTAGCAAAAACATAAATAAAAAATGCAGGTGTCTGATGTTAAAAGTTACACTGGAAATATGAAGTTCTGTAAAAGATACTGCATTACAAAAAATGGTGTTCTGTTTTTTCTTTTTGTATATTGAAGCATAGTAATTGTAATGAAATAAAGATAGTCAATAGATAGTATAGTTGAAGGAATATCAGCAGACTAACCTATTGGTTTTGAAGATGTTTTATTTGTGGGCTTAAGGCTGTCAATAGAATTATGAGGAAGAATGGATCTAATGGAACATCACTTGGTTTGGGAAGTAGTTGCTTGAGAGTTACCTAATTATTTAGTTCACTAAAAATTTAATTTAATTTTTTTTAACCCTTAAGAATTTTTATTTGTTTAATGGGCAAACTTAAACTTAAAGAAAAAATCAATGTAAGTTGCCAGGGCATATATGGCTTAGAAATTTTTCACTCCCAAAGATTCCCCTGGGAAAATTTCCTTCATCTAAGTTTTAGAAAATTCATCATCTTTATACACTTCTATATGAATTCACTAGGAAAGCTAGTGAGTCAATAGTATCAAAATTAAAGTCTCATACAAAATAAGCTTGGGAGGGACTTCAAGACATGATGTAATTTATTGCCCTTTGTGCCATTGAATGCCAAAGTAAAAAACGCCCTGGTGTTACTAGGTGCCTAAGTCACCATAGCAATACAAAATACTTTCAGCTGCAACCCAGAAAAAAGATTATACTTCCATGATTTTAGACTGATTATTGCAACCCCTGAGTGGAATAAAAAGATACCAAAAGAGTTTAAAAGAATTACATTACTTGTTGCAAATCATATTCTTGGCTACAAAGCTCACAGTAAGCACATTGACCTAGGCAGCTTCTCTGTCTACATCTACCACCACTTCAATACCAAGCCAAAAGCAAAATATTTTCCCTTCCAGTCATTACATTGACTTAACTGCCTGCAGGACTCAATCTCTCTGTCATGATGTCCCACAGCACTTTTTCTTAAATGATTTTAGCAGAACATTAAAGATTTTTGGTGAATATGGGCAGCAATGTTTAGAGGACCCAGATGTGAACTGTGGAGTTTGTTCACTGGGAATCCTAGAGATGTTGAATCCTGGAATTTTCCTGGCAGCTTTCAGAATTAATCACTGAACTCCTTGCAATATTTTTTTCCCACATATACAAATGAGAAATGAACTAATGAACTAATTATCTTTTCTTTCTTCTATAGAATTGCATGAAAGATATACAGGGAAACTTAAATTGTCAAATCTCTTGTTTGGAAGAAGGAAAGGATTACTGTAGTAACACAATGCTGTGGGTTATAAAAGGCATTGTCTGCCTTCATATGTTTTCCAAAGAAAAACTGGATCTTTTATTCAAAGCTTATAATGAGCCCTATTTTACTAAACAAATCTAAAATTCGTTGTAGTTATTTATATTTTCTTGTCCTGAGTTCTCACTGCTATTTTGCTTTATTTATTATCCCCTTACGTTAAAGTTGATGTGAAGTGCATCCACTGTAGAAAATGTGCTATTCATAATTGAGAATATTGTATCAAGTATATTTTCTCCTTGTTGACACCAGCTCAACTCAATTTAATTAAGAAATCATGTACTTGGTTTACGATCTGGTTGTTTTCTTGTCAGCAGCAGCACACGTTCTAATGTTTAGAAATTGAATGTAACACTTGTTTCGTTGCTGTTGTCTAGATTTGAGCAGGATTTAGTAACTATCATACTAAACCCATTTTCTCAAGGCAGGATCAGACATCTGCAAAATTCAGAAGACAAGTTCACCTTGTATCATATGAGTTATTGCAGGCTTTGAGAATTTGGCTTCATCCCTAAATATTTGGAAGTTGCTTTACACATTCCTTCCTAGTAGATATCTATCCCTCAGCTGCCTGTCCTGTTATCTTTCTTTTTCCTCTGAAACCACAAAGCTCTTCTCCAAAAGCCTCCAGTCTCCATAAGGCCTTTGTAAGTGTCCAGCAACTGTTACCTGTCTCCTGGCAGTTATTCATGTTAAATGTCATAAATGGTGATTTCTTCGAGGATACAGGATGCAGTTGTAATTTGCCAGTTAATTGCAAGGAGCAAGGGAAAAATCTTCATGTAAAGCTCTAAAGCATGCAGAAGAGTGAATGTTTGAGGCAGACACAGACAAAGAGGAACTTCATGTTCTGCAATCTATGAGCAAAGGAAAAGCAATGTATAGAGATGAGCAGGCAGATCTGAAAGATATTAGAATCCTTCTTTTATATTAAAAACATCTCTCACTGAGAGATATTTTGAAATTTCTGGGGTACAGAAAAAGTCTTCTTTATAATTGTAGATCCATCAATTGTAAAGAAGGTAATCCATGGAAATGAGGATGTTCATTTGTTTATATGTTTACCAAAAAATTCTTTGAAATAATTTAGCATAGCCTTTTTTTTTTGTTGTTGTTGTTGTTGTTTTTTTTTTGTTTTGTTTTGTTTTGTTTTGTTTTGCTGCTGCTGCTGCTGCTGCTGCTGCTGCTGTATTCATCTCCTTGCTTTGTTTGTGACATTGCATTGTCACCCTGAGCTCAGGTAGAGGTATATTTTGCCAACACTTATAAAGGAGACAGGCATTTTGATGAGGACATTTGGACATGGTGTCATAATTGTACTTGCTCAGAGATGTTTCCATCATCCTTTATTATCCCAAAGAGTTAGCAGGGATGTAACATACTTCTGACAGATGTGTGCCTAACTCCAAGGATGTTTGGGAAAGGCCCAAAAAGGTGGGGACTCTAAGCCTCCCCCGGCAACCTGGTTCAGTGCTTCACTGTCTGTATGAATTTTTAATTGCAGCATCTGACCAGTTTCTCTTTCTATAACTTAAGACATGCATTTTTCAGCCTTTCATCATGCAACAGTTTTTTTCCTAATCCCCTACACCAGGGTTTTCTCAAGCTGTTGACATCTGTGGAGTTAATAGCAATGTTTGTCATTCTATCTTCATTGTAATTAATAAAAAGTATTGACTAGTTCTGAACTTGATTAGTTCATTAAGAAATTATATTAAACTTTCCTAAACTACAGATTCCAATTATATAGTAGATCAGAAAATTCTGACCACAAGTCCAAAATCACTAAGCTATGACATGTTTTAGGATTTGAGTAGCATATCTATTAATAAGAAGTCATGGAATACAGAAATATTGATTCAGAATTTATGTTTAAATTCTCAGTACTTCTCATGGGAATTTGCTCTTAGTGCAGCTCCTATTGTCCAACAAAACAGTAGTGCAAAATTTTGCAAATAATCATATTTAAATATATTTCTCTCTGTATATACATTAATCTTCAAATCTTCTTTTGCTTATGGAGAAGACTTTTTGGTTTTCATACATATCTTGTATAGTTGCTTCCTCTGAACATATATAAAATACTATAAATGTAAGATCCTTTACATCTCTAACCGACATGCCTGAACTTTGCCTTTCAACCCTTGATTTTGGAAAACAACTCTAGAGTTGAGACAAATGTTAGTTTCAAGAGCCAATATGTTATTCCTTGTATTTACACTTCCAGAAAGGGATGTTTGTATGGCAGTGTTTTCTAAGCTTTAGAAAGTTTTCTTACACTTCTGGCAGAACAGCCTGTAAAATTGCATAGCAAGGAGTCATAGAATGGTTTGGAATGGAAGGGGCATTTAAAGATCATCTATTCCACTATCCCTGCTATGAGCAGGGATATCCATCATTAAATTGATGAAAGCCCCATCCAACCTGATTTTGAAAACTCTCAGGGGTGTGCATCCACCACTTCTCTGGGCAATCTGTTTCAGTGTCTCACCATCCTTGTGTAAAATATTTTTTCCTTATGTCTGATGTAAACCTACCTTCCTCCAGTTTACAAAGGTTGCCCAGTTTTCTGCCACTACAGGCCTTGGTAGAAAGTCCCCATCTTTCTTATACACCCCCTTAAGTATTGAAAGGTCTCCCTGGAGCCTTCTCTTCTCCAGGCTGAGCAATCCCAGCTCTCTCAACCTTTCTTCATAGGAGAGGTGTTCCACTGCTGACTATTTTTGTGGCCCTTCCCTGGACCTGCTCCTATAGGTCCATGTTTTTCTTGTACTGGGGACCCCAGAGCTGAATGCAATTTCTTGGTAGCAACAAAGGGTACAGAATATTGTGATAATAGTGATACAGCACCTGGAGTAAACTATCATGGCAATATAAGCATGATTAAAAATCACTGAAGACTTGCATCAAAAACTTAGTCACTTACAGTTCTGAAGAAAATATATGAAATTTGAAGCTTAATGGAGTTCAGAAGTTCTTTTCAACACTTTAAATGTTTGAGAAAAGATAACTAAGTGAAAAACAAACCTAATGAAAGGACCTTAAATCTCAAGGCACACAATTACTTGTATTGCCTTAAAAAGGGAAGAATTGTTTTTCTCCCTCTTTCACAAGACACTGTTCAAACGTTTTTCAGTGATAAAAGTAATTTCTAGATGACCCCACATTCCCCTGCAACATAGCTACTGCACAAATAAGAACAAATATAGTTAAATTCAGATGGAGACTGAAGCACCTCATTGCCTGTGGGTCCTAATCGTTGTTCTCAAATTCAGTAAGTTTTACACCATAGTAGATACTGCATGACCTCAGATTGCCCTGTGGTGTTTTCAAACCTCAGGTGTCTGCTAGAAACACAACAGAGAGACATAGGAGATTGGGTTCAATTTCTTCTTTTAATCGTTGCAGCAGGGTTAACTTTGCAAGCAGTATGTCTTGGGGTTTATTATTTTATCAATTACTGTGTAGTGGCACATTGGATACAAACCCAGATATTAATCCAGTAATGCTTGGATAGTACCCTTTGTATTGTATAACAGCTATAAGGAAGTCATGTGTTGGAACTGACTGCTAAATATTTGTTTAGTATATGTTATGTATTCTATTCATGTAGTACAATCTATATATACAGTAAGACTAGCCATGTTCTTGCTATATATCATTTTGTAAATTAAGATCTTTATTTATCTCTTTCAACAAAAACAAAAAAAAAGTTGGTTTTTGCATCTTATTTGTAAGTTGGGTTTTTTTGTTGATGTTTTTTCATTTTTTTT
>NC_079334.1:46173690-46181190 GCF_029582105.1 Oenanthe melanoleuca
GGCAGATTACCTACCCACTTCTTTGCTCCTGCAGTTTCTGCATATATTTGGCAGTTATGGCCGTTAGGAAGGCAGTTTTGGAAATCTGGCACACATTGCAATTATTCAAGCAGTAAGTCCTACCACTGAAGAACCAGAAGCAAAATCTCATCCAGGACAATCAAAGAAAAAGTATCTCCTCCTGATTCTCATCAGTTGTTAATTGCAACACAAGGAGGACCAAATACTGAAGTTGATCCGACACTAGAGATGTATTCTCAGAAGGATCTCAAAACTAAAGACAGAAAGGAGAATCTGAAGGGTTTCTTAAGCAGCTACAACACAGCATGGAGCAAGTGTCCAGCCAAGAAAGCACCCACAGCATCTTTAGGGGACAAAGGCACAAAACCTCTAATAATTTCCATATTGTTGGGATTCTGCAGGTGTTAGATTGAACTTCTGGGGTGCTGAAAGACTTTGACACTCTATTCATCATTCTTCTAAATGCTTTAAATAGAAGTTGAATTTTAGGAGGTAATGCTGAGATTTTGGTGCTTCCTTACCACATATAGCACAACTTGAAATAGAAAACTCTATTGCTTTAATGCTGGAGGGTGACCACTGTGTTTAAATGTAGCAGAAAGGCAGGGTTCTTTTGGAAGAGTTATCATCTACTATTATTTCATCCTCAGGCAATAAGATTGGGGGTGCAAATTTTGTGGTAAATGTGCTTTCATAGATATATTTGTAAGGGAGAAAAATCAACCTGTATCCAGTGAATAACACATCTAATCCTTTTGATAAACTTTAAAGTTATTTATTGTAAATTTAAGGATTTATAGGCAATCTTCTCAAACCTTCTCTTTTTCCAAGAATTCTCAAAAAATTGCTAGACGTATAGACATATAAGGAGCTCATTATCCCTCATATACCACCTGAAAGTCGTTCTTTCCACAGGCACCCTGTTTGTGGAAGCTCCTTTAGTCCTGGTGAAGCTCTGAAGTTTGCATCCATACAGGGAATATAGATTTGGAACTGTCACAGTAAGATGAATATAGGTCCCTCCTGAATGTGTATTCTAATGCTTTGGTATGTGGGTATTTGCAGAAATGAATGTAGCCAACCCCAAATTATAGCATAAATCATAGCATGTGAGACTTTATATAGGGCTCAATCAGTTCACCAAACTGGAAGGTTACCTTAAATGACAGGGACTCAGTGGCAGAAAAAATAGTTTTGCATTATCTTAAAAAGGTGATCAGGCAAAACAAAAGGTAGTAATCTCAACTCTAATCTAGTAATCTCCACTATTAGTTTTTCAAATTTTGACAAACTTTTGTCTTTTTCATAGGCACGTGTGCACAAAACTATTTTTGTTAGTGTTCTGTTATTAACACATCTCTTATATCTGCATTTTATTATATAATTACCTGTAGTTTTTTATCATAAATTCCCATTAACTCAGGTGGGAGTTACTGTACCATTCCAGAAAGAACCATGTACATTTTCAAAACATATATCCTGGTAAACTAAATGTGTAGAAAATACAACTACATAAAAATGATATTTTGTTAAATGCTATGTAAATTATAAAAAACATATAAATAAGGACAGTGTATGCTCCTCTCACTCACTCCAGCTGTTAAGCATTCTTGTTATTTACTACAGATTTCTGAAAATCCTGGTCTATAATCTCTTAAAATAATACTTTGAACACCACAGATACTTAAAAGACGTTTGGAATATAGTGGAGGATAGGTCCAAAGAAAATTTTTCAGAAAAAACTCTCATAATAAATGAAGATTAGCAAACATGTTCCATTATTGTTGTTCCATTATTTAATTGTTATTTTTATTACTGGTAGTCCTAGTAGATGTTGGAAGAATAAAGCATGAAAGACAGACTTTACAGAAATATCTCTGTTATGGAGAAGCTCTACATTATCTACTCTGCCTCTAAATGACCTCTGGACTTTATAAACAGAGGCTTCCTCTCCTGCTTCAGGAGGCAGGGGTGGGTCCATGGTGGGGTGGGTTCAGTGATTGTAACAGAGCTGCTGCCCACTACCCCATCTGGCATGGTGTGTTTTTTACTGTGTCACCTGGTAATCAAGCTGCACCTACTACTTTGATGGTGTTTTCCTATGTGTAATTAAAAAAGGTATCATGCTCTATAAAATGTATTTACAGTAATCTGCAGATAGTAGAGGATATACCTTATTTTCTTTCAGGGGAAGGGGAGTTAAATAGAAGATGAATTCAATGAAAGGACAGGGGCTTTTAAATAAATAAATTTATGTGAGGGAACTGATATTCTCTATTAGTTCAAAGGGACATGTTCTCTTTTCCAGCAATGGTATATTTAATTTAAAGACCTTAGGTTAAAAACCTTTTATACAAATATTAGTAGAACTGAAGCCAATGTCCTTAAAAAAGGAATTTTAATTAATTTTTTTTTTTAGATCACCATAGCACTTACGATTTTAGCATCTTGATTCTTCATTTTTCCTACATTTCAAAGCTTCCCCCTGAGCATGGGGAAAGTTTGGAGCTTTATTTTTCAGAAATATCTAGAAACTAGAACGACAACTAGTCAAAGAATGACAGCTCAGTGCCAGAGAGTCCCAGCACTTGGAATCATAGATTCCTAGAGTATCCAGAATTGGGAGGCACCCATGGCCATCATTGATTCCAAATCCTGCCCCCCTATATTGCAATGTAAAAGTTAAAACACATAAAAAAATATAAACCATGAAGCTGAGCATCATTCAAACAACTTTTGAACACCAACTGGAGCCTTGGGACCATGACCAAGCTCTTCAAGAGCTTGTTCAGTCTTTGGCCATCCTCTCAGTGAATACATTTCAAGTTTAATGTTATCCACTCTAAATTTCCTGTTGTGTAGCTTTAACGTTTTCCATCACTGGAGATCAGAAAGAAGAAAAGAGAAAAAAGGTTTGGTAAGTAGAAATAAGGGACAAACCTGATAACAAAGGAACCATTATAACTGGCATCAGACCTTCTGGAATAGAGCAAGACTCGTCAAGTTATCCTGCAGCTCAAATCTTAGAGTGTAACCATCATCCCTGTATAAGAGTGCTCTCAGCCCACTGTGCTGGGTGGAAAATAAGCTCCTATTGACTGTATTTCATTTTGAATTAGTTACTTAAAAGGCATTTCCAGTTCTAAATTGTAAAAAATGAAGGTATGGTAATACATCAAGATCTTTAAGCACAAATGTTTGAATCTTTCATGAATAGCTCTTAGGTTAATAATCACATTCCCCTGCAATAAGGACTGCTTAGTGGGGAGTTAGCTGTCATCAACATCTCTAAGTTGTGTAAAACTCTGAATGTCATTTTCCTGCATTTCCATTTGTAAAATGACTTTGCCTGGACGTTTTGTAGAAGTTTGTTCATTCACAGATTGGAGTCTAACCATATAATGCTTCTTTGCCTTGCATTCAAAAGATTCTCTGTGTGGAGGATCGTCAATGGTTAATTTCTGAAATTATTAGTTACATGGCAAATATTTTCGAATGCAATGAGGAATCATAGTCAGGACTTTTTGTTCAGAAAACTAAAAAGGGACTTGTCAGTGATTCTTATGGATTGAAATATACTCTCCTGGATCTATAGCAGCATTTAGTAAACCTTTATTGCTCTGCTGTGAGTACATATAAAAATGCCCAAGGCAGTCTCACATACTTTTTCCTAAATGCTATTAACATAAAAATATATCTTATTCATTAATCAAATTTTGCAGGAAAAGTTTTCATCCTTAGAGAGTGACACAATGAGGCAAGAAGTAGTTAAGTGATTTATTTACAGATTTGCTGTGGGCAAGTAAAGCTATAGAATTTGAAAATGTATCCCATAATCACCCATCTACTGCTGTAGATGAAAAAACCACCACAGAAAACAAACACTTAGTACTTTGGAAAAAATACTCATCTGAACACTTTTCATCATTTATTGTATGTATCTAAGGCTGAACATGCCAATATAATTTTATAGCAAAAAACCATGATATTTAAAATGTAGGAAAGGAAACATACTGGAATAGCTTTCTGCAAAAGAAAAAAAAAAAATTTTGAACTGTTATTCCATTTCCCAGTTTTCAAAGGTTCTACATTAAATGAAAAACCTCACTCAGTATCTCCTGCATTTGCCAGTTTCTGGTGTTAATTATCTTTTGTTTGCCCTTGATAATCCTGAGGTTGGTATGCAGATAATGAAGCCTGCAGATTCATCTCAAAGTGTAAAAAACAATGGCATTGTCAATTCTGCATCACAACACTTTATAAATTATGAATGTTATCCACATTAAGGAGAATGCTAGACTTTTAAAATTACTTCCATGAATAGATTAAATTGCAAGTATTATTACATTTCATTTTATTAAGTGCATCTTAGTAGTTATTAGGGCAAATGAACATGTTCTCTCAATTACATAATAACATTAGAACTAAGAATTATGCATTGACACTCCCAAATGCATTATGTGGCATTGTATATTAATCATCCCAAACAATATTTTCGGTTTATATAAAGACAATTATTGCCTATTGAAAATAACCATCTTATTGATTTATTGCAATTCAGCTCAAGGAATTGTTTTCTATATAAAAGCTTTGATTCTTTTCTGGATAGTTTAAAAATTTCTAGCTCTTTCTCTTCTTCTAGAAAAAAAAATGAGGAGTCTTTTAATTATTTTCTTTTATTAATCTAACTACAATAAAAGAAATTTTATAATATATTACTTTAAAATATCCTGCACAAGACAATGTAGCACATAGTCAGCATACACCAATTAATTTAATTTGTTAATTTTTGGTTTTAGCTTTTAGCATACTGTAACTATTTACATGATGTGGGTTTTAAGCTACATTTTAATTCTCTCAAATTCTAGTGGTCAGACATACATATTATCATGCTGCCTTTTATTCAAAGGAAAAACTTTCATGTAAGTAGATTAATATTGTTTAGGGTATTGCCTAAGAAGAATAAGAAAAGCACCTGACACTATAATGCTGAGCTGAGGGGCAACATTTGAACTCACTGAAGTGAGAGAAGGATTGAGCCTTTACACTGACACGTGGGGCAGCCAGGCATTTTACACACCTGCAGAACAAACAATTGATACTTTTGAATAATCTGGTTTTTTATTTGGCTGTGATACATGCATTGATTGTGATCCTTGTAAATTAATTTCCTTTATATAAGTTGTCTAGATAACTATGTCTCATTGTTTCCAGTATTTCTAATACTCTGTGTTAATTAGATTTGGCAATGCACATACTGATGTACTGTTATTTACTTTAACGTAACTAGCAAATTTTTCAGGATGATTACTTAAGGGATAATAATTCAATCATTGAAAAGCTATTTTTACAGTGTCAGACACTTTTCTTTGGACAAGGAAGACTTTGTTATTATTTATTGTATTTTTCTATTTTGATTTTAATTTGAGTTTACACATGCTGTCAATATCATTGCCAGATTTTGCCACTTTACAAAACATTGGTGCAAGCGGGTCTTATATTTCAGGGGAAAGTTATTGACTCATAAGTAAAGTAAAAAAGTAAATAAGAGACTACTCTGGCATAATTCATACCAGGTATAAATTGTAGTCAATAAATCAGCTTTGTAAGTGAATTCAAATCACACTTTATTTGTTGGTCTAAATACTAAAATGCCAACATATACCTTCTTTATCATATGAGTCTTGAATACACCATATGATCTGCTTGCTTCAGCAAGAATAGCATATAAATGTGCAATATTACATACTCATAGGGAATACTAAAAAGTATATTTTAATTTGATATATTTTTGCATGGAAACTGTCTCAGAATTTAAATGTCCTTTGTGCTGCTTAAAAAATTTTCCTCTCATATTCTGCTCTTATACTTGATACCAGCTGGGGTAGAATTTATGAGTGCAACTCAGAGAAAGCCTGTGGAAATGTTTCTAACAGTGAACATGTAGAATCAGCAAATGTTCTAATTGGTCATTTCATGGGAGTAAGTAGTCACTGTAATTAAACATTGTTTATATTAGCAATGTATTGGGTAACACGAAATGACTAGGTGATCCTTCTGGCCTAATGTTATTAACTAAACAAAGTAAGTCAGACTTTTTATCTTTGTTACATTGGATTAAAAATGACTGGAACTAACACGTGCAGTTGACAAAATAACTAGCCTTCTTAGTTCTAATTAGTTCTCAATTAAATTGTATCAGCAGCAGTGTCAGACTTACAGCTACATTAAATTGTCTTTGAATATGTCTGATTCCTTTAGTTCTCCCTTGTGCCAGTAAGGGAGTTTCAGACATGAAAGTGTTAACAGCTGCTTTGAAATTACTCCTATTTAAGAAGAAAAATCATATTACTTTCTTAATCTTTCTAATTCTATTCTCATAAGATGATCTTGGATTTGTTCCTTTAGCACAGACTCTTTAGTGCAGTCCTGATTTCTGTATTAATGAATTGAGAAGATGACATCAGGCTCTTAGGTAAGTGCTATAAACTCAGTCATATGATTTTTATAGTAAGATATCATGTATAAAAAATCCCCAATATTTTTTTTCCTTTCTTACACCAATGTTTCTTTGCAAAGTAATAGTTGAATGTTATGTAGGTGGCACACCAAAGACCATGTAGTAGTTTGTAATTTACCTTTTGATCATCACAAGAAAAATTTCTACTGGGAAATGAAAGCCAAACATAATTCACTAAAATTACACTGAATGCCCTCTGATCAATACAGATAAATCTAGAGTTTGTTGTTAAATCGATCCTCTCCTTTATAGAGATATACTGTCTTGATTGTTTTAGGGATAATTATTTCACAGGGAATTTTTACAATGATTAGTAGAAACGAGACAACAGTAAACTTGACTCGGAGCCATTGAATTACTGTGCTGCAGAGTGCATTTGTCTCTTCTAGTTTGAAGCTTACTGATATCAATACTGATTTATATCATTTCATGTGATGATGTTTTCCTGAGAGAAATGAAGTGAAGTTGATTTCATTTCAGAAATGAACAGCCTCAGTGTTTGTTTTTCTTTTATAAAATTGTCAGCTCTTGCCAATATAAATACTCACTGATGCAGACTTTCCCTTCCTGCTTTTATCACTTCGGCTGATTCCTTGACATACATCATATTGAAAAAGTCCAGATAAACTTTCAAGAAATAAAAAAAAAAATGTTTAGACTAGAAAGACAAAGGTTGAACTAAAGGATTACTTAAAATGGTGTTACTGTATTACTTCTATACATATGAAAATGCAATTTAAATATCAAGGATTTAAAAAGTCAGAAGTTTTCTGCTTCAGTTTCCATTTGTAAATGAAGATCTTTGTAAGACTGCATGATTTTAACAGCTCACATACCATAAGTCAATACAACATTTAAAAAGATAAAGAAAGAGGGGAAGGAAGAGACAGAGGGATGAGTTTCTGTGGATGAAGTAGATGTAATTGCTTGCAGTATTCTATCGAAGTGAAATTGTACTG